>NC_056741.1:560825885-560898385 GCF_019279795.1 Protopterus annectens | reverse complement strand
AACCCAATTACTTGTCTATATTGAAGAGTCTCAGTTCCCATGTATCTGCCAGATGGGTGCAGATTGTAAGAGGAACACACAAATAATATGAATAAAACACTGGACAGGCCGCTGATTCTGTACAGTCGAACAACATGCCGTCACCTAATGGAAAGCCATTCCCGATACTGTAGGCATGTATTCTGATGTAATAGGCATCACAAGGTAATACTGTGGCCCTCGCTCCCACCCAGGGGTGTGAGTGTCAGATGCAAACACCAATGTCAGTGCATTTGCAAGTGTGGGAACAAGCAGGTATAAGCCTGTTTGGCCACCAGTATGCGAGTATTACACTGGTAAAGCAATGTAGGGGCTAATTGAGTGTAAGAAGCTGTAAACAGAGGATAGCATTGCGTAACACCGTGCAAACCCACGCACACCCACTCACAACTGCTTTCATGTGCCTTAATCCCTCTGTATCCAATGGCCTTGTTCTGCCCTGTAACAAAATAAACGGCCTCTGCAAGGCTTGGAACCAGGACCTTGCACACACAGCTAATGTGATTTACCAATACGCCATGGCATATATACAGACATCGGATATTACCACAAACATATCATACAGTGCAGTCATTCAACAGTATAGGAATGTATTCCATCATGTAGATGTATGTGTGAGTGTTTATGTCCAGCATATAGGTACATACATATATAGAGATATATCAGGAACAATACCATGTGACAACAAAGCATTACAAATGAATGAAAAGGGAAACACCAGTGATGCCTGTATTATGTAGTGGTGTTGTCCTATGTAATATCAAGACTCCCTCAGACAGACATGTGTCAATCATACACGCAAACAGTTGTACATTGGCTGTATACATCACTCTGTGCATGTAATGTGCATTAACACAACAGCACCTGTCCAATAATTATGTGAGAACAGTACTCTTGCAAGGTGCTGTGTACAGCATCATCATCATGATAAAGGTAAATGGGGTAACCAGAGAGGGACTGGTAGTGTTGTGTGTACAATGGGATCATCCACTTCACATGTACCTGGAACATTTAGGAGTGATGTGCATACCAGGATCGTGCGCCTGAGGGACAGGGGTGAGGATAACAGGAGTATGCTGTGATGCATATTACACGGGTTACATGTGTCCAGTGGTTACGTGTGTGAAATGGACAGCTATGTATGGGGAAAATGTTGCCCTGGGAACTGACTGACCTTATGTTTCGGAAGGGTGATAGTGGGATGTGGAGGAAGGAGAGTGGGTATGCCCGTGGAGGATAGGTAGGGTAGGATCACACACAAGACAGCATACAGGGTCGGTATATGACACATGTGGGGGAATACACCTCAGACAGGGAGGGGTGCTTGGCATTCACAAGGCCATGGGAACAGTGGGATGGAGGTTCCCAGCCATGGGTGGCCACCACTGCACCAAAACAGCTGCAAAGGAGGCAGTGCTGGGGGCTGTCCAGAAGGGGCGACCTCACCCTGTAAATGTGACACTCTGCCCTTGCTCTTGTGTATCTGGCCTCGGAACCCCTTATTGAGCCCCCAACGCACCACATCCGGGACCACACGACAGCGGACATGTTCCTGTCTGGCCCTGCTCCTAGGAGAGACAGTCCCCATCCTCAGTGGTGGTACCACCAAAAGGTGGTGCAGAGCCAACAGAGGTTGAGGTCCAAGGCTGAGCCGCAGATGTGCTGGTGCCCGGTGCCATGGTCAGCTGAAGTGGGACAGGAGATTCTGCCGGGACCTCCAAACCCATACAGCCTATGGTGTTGCAGTTTAAACACAGATATGGCTTAGTAATAGACAACAGCATTCAGGATTACTTACAACAGTATGCATTGATATGACCATCAACCCAACACAACAGATGGTATACATTTGCAGAGGGAGCACAACATATGCATATATGCTGCATGACATCTGTACAAAGTGTAGAAGATGTGTGACTGCTGTTATGAACAGTGGCCCATTATTGGCTTGCCACTGAGAACCCCAGACACTGTCTGTCATGCCACTGTGTCATGTGACATATGTCCAGGCAGGGATGCGATGGCAGTAGCACATCCCTATCGCCATGTACTGGCAGCAATCCTCATACTATGCTCCTGCTGTGCACAGATGTGTGTTCAGTGTGTAACACAGGAAACAAATGGTTCCACACACTGACCAGTCCACAGATGGCCCTACAGATGGGGGTCCCTCACGAATAGAGCACTGTCATGTCTGATATAAAACATGCAGAATAGCCATTACCACACAAAACATGTTAAACAGGCAGTAGTCTAAGTGAAGCATAGCTACACTTACATGCTGTAGTTATGTCTGGCACATCACCCTCTTGTCTTTAGGCTATTTCCCACTGTGTATTATGTTTCAGGAACATCCAGATATCATCTGTGATGCTGTTTCTAAACACCACATCCCGGTACTACTCACAGCGACTGTCATGGCCAAACACCAACATGATGTTCCTAGATATTGTACTGTGTTTATCATGTGACTGGCTCTGGGAACATCATCACAGCTGTTCCACATGCAATCAGCTAGAGGAGGGCTGCAATAGGTGCAGAGGCCATCACCTGATTGTCCATCACTTACAATACACATGCTGCTGCTGAGCAGGTGTACGCCAGCACATCCACCAGAGAATGTGTGGGAGGGACAGACAACATACATCAGAGAAGGGCTTGGAGACTAAAACCTAAGCATCGTCTATCACACACCTACCAGTACAGAGGTGAAACCCCTGGCTGACTAGTCATTACTATTACAAGTGCATGCAGTTACTACATGTGCCACAAAGCCGACATGTTGCTGTGCTGTAAGAATATATATGTGTGTTGGTTAGAGACATGTGCAACAGAGATATAGTAGACATACATTATGTGTAGCACACATGGCTATCCATGTGAATGGATGCCATTGTCACCACAACCACTCTCTCAAATGGGCTCACATTGACACTCTTTGCCAGGGCCACATATACACTCCCTAACTACTTAGTATGCCACACTGCAGTAATGCACAGGTACTACATACACCACAGGGGATATCTGGAGGTTCTATGGGCTAGAGCATGTGAAAGTGTTTGACATCTGTTGGTATGCCAACATGGGTTATACTCAGAGTGACTGTGGTTGGGAGCAACATAACCCACATGCAGACACAAGGTGCCAGTACTGACATGCATGTATGCATTGCTTCATGGGTGTGTAGTGGTTGGCTGTGCAAGATGGCTGTACAAGGCTGGGTGAGGGGTAATCCTTGGCATCGCACCACCCGACAATGGTGTGCAGTGTGGTACAGGGGTGTAGTGTCTGCAATGTCCCACACAGATGGGTACTGCATGAACTGCCCTGACATCCTGGTTACCATTGTGTATGGCCATAGCTTTGCAATGTATGCCATGTCTGTGTTTGATAGTCCTTGACATGGACATTACCTGGGATGTGCATGTCCCACAATACTGTACAGTGACATGTACAAGTGTACCTGTTATGGCAGGCACATGTTGTGTACACAGACTGTTTTCCTCCAATATGCCAATACTGGCCTGTTGTGGCAAAACCTGCTTATAATCAGCAGGTCGACCCTGCACCTGCATTGATAGCATGACACAGGTATTCCCTGGTGTCAGTGGTATCAGTCCATACAGGGCACATGTGTACGGCCTCTGTGGATCACATTTGATAGCACCACATATGTTGCAGGCATCCAGTTGGGAACATAGTGAAGTCACATTGTCTGCAATTATGTGCCTATTGTACTGCTATACAGGGTGCCATGTCCTCTGCAGCCCACTGCAATCACACCATGCCTACTATCTGTCATCAATGTGCATGGTACTAGCAACATAGCAAGATATCCTAGGCAAGTGTGTTTGAATGACACATGGGTTCAGGACATATACCGGGTACTAGTAGGGTTGCATACTTTGTTCACCAGGACTTTTGCCAGATGTAGGGGTATAGCTTGCCAACACAGTCCCGTGGGTGACTGACATCTGTACACCTCATGAGGTGGGCTGTGTGTCATAAGACGGACGCCATATATGAAAACTACAAGAGCTACTCCCCAACATGTCCAGTGTTTAAATACTCACAGACACCCCCACACAGTCTCTGACAGTCAAACACACACACCTGCCATGTCCTGGATTCGAACCCCTACCTACCTAGTGTATCACACTGCAGCAATACACATTTACAGCACATGCTACGGACAATACTGGGTTACAGTAGTCCTAGAGGTGTATTTCTAGGTGTGTAACATCAGCAGGATTGCCAAAGGTGAGTATATGACTTGTACTGAGTAAGAGTACTCTAAAAGCATTGGTCTGTCCTCAGGCAGATGGACACACACACACACACACACACACACACACACACACACACACACACACACACACACACAATTGGCAAGTCTGGGATTACAACACTGGCATAACTACTCTATCACACTACAGCAATACGCAGTTACAGAACGCACAACAGAGACTACTGGTCTACGACATTCCCAGAGGTGTATTTCTAGATGAGTGACATAAGCAGCATTGCCAAAGGTGAATATATTATTTGTACGAACTGTGGGTAGCCTATAAACCATTTCTCTCTACACAGTCTGAGACAGACAGACGTGCACACATTCACACACACAATTGGCAAGTCTGGGGTTAGAACTACTACCTAACTAGTATAACACTACAGCAGTATGCAGTTATGGGACACACCATGGAGATTACTGAGCTACAGCTCTCCCAAAGGTGTATTTCACAATGGATGACCTCAGCAGGCTTGCCATAATACTGCTATGGGGAGGGCAGTGTGTGCATGGGCCATAACCCAGTCATGTAGGGGTTGACATGCCACATGCGGGCGCACATGGGGCCATATGTCACAGGTACGTGTATACAGCTACTAGATGACTACTTCCCTGTACAGTCATGTTGCACAGCTGGCACATGCACCACATAGTCTGACATGCTGACAGATACAGGTGTCTAGTATCTGCAGTGAATAACATCTGCACCTCATGTATTTGGGGCCCTTTGGCTGTGTGCTGGATGGGACAGGCATGGATGGCTCCTTGTCACAGTCACCCTCTTCCACACATCTATGTCCATCTACCTTAGACGTATTATAGTGTGTTGTCCTTACATATATGCCTGTATTCCTATCCACTGTGTGTGCAAGGCAGGCATGGTGCATACTGACATGTGTCTGCACTAAGAATTGTGACCACCAGATATGTCTGGACCACTGGTGTTTGCAGACATGGCCTTCATGTGTTTAAGTGTGTGAGCATGCCCAGTATGACCATTTAGTATGTTGTCGACTGAAATTGCCTTCATACCTTCAAGTTTGTGAGCATGCCCTGTATGACCATCTGTATCGCATGTGTTACATGTCCAGGTAGTCTGTACTGTGGTGCTGACCTTATGTTGTACACCGACAGGTAGCATGCTGTGTCTGCAGGGTATGCATCGGTCATGTGGCATTGACTGTTGCTACATTTCTGCATAGCGGGGGGGACACCTGACTGTATCTACATTCCTACACAGGAGCAGGGGGCACACCTGACTGTTGCTATAAGTGTACATTGGATGTGGGGCACACCTGACACTTATACACATTTGCTAGTACTGTACTGGTATGTCAGGCACTCCATTTCAGTGTGTAGTCTTACCCAGTGTGCTGGCTAGAGGCATACCAGTGTACTACAGATCTTAGGTTTAATTACCAACATATTAGTTTCTGACTTCCTATCCTTCACAACCTACATCCAACTGCCTGGCCTGCTGTAGGCTGTCTGTGTAGGTCTGTTAGAGGGGTTACCCATAGGGCACATTCAGAGGCCATAGTACAGCATTTGTTTGTGTTGGTCTACACCTGTCTAGCTGGTTGAGACTTGTGTGGGTCTTATGGACACACATGATGCTCAGCCCATTGCCTGCAATGGGTTTTGTCACCCTGTGTAGTACTGGCTACTATCTTGACTCCAGTATGTGTTACAGATGTCATGGTGCCACTATGGGTGTCTACTGTCTGCTGCCTTAACATTCGGCCACCCAATTCCCTTGCATGCTCACATCTATACCATAGCTACAGGTACCAACACATTCTACTACATTTGGCAATGGGTAGGTAGATTGACTTATCTTGAGGATGTGCCAGACATGAGGATGGTGCTGGAGGGCTGTCTGTCAGATGCATATAGTACACTCTCTATACATAACTGAGCACAGGTAGTGTCATGCTTGGCATCCCTTTTACTGTCAGTGCGAGTCAGAGAGGGTGACATTCCCTGGGTCCTTACTGTGTCAGTGCATATACTATGCGTTGCCTCTTTGCCAAGGCCAGGTCATACTGGGCACGGCTCCTTCCACCTACTGGGTCAGGCTCAGGTTGTTCCTCCTCTGAGTCACTCTGTGCCTGTACAGGCCTTGGCATTGGTGAGGGGTTGTGTGGCCCTGCCCCATGCTGTTCCTGCTGCAGCTGTTTGCACAGGATCATATTGTGTAGCATAGCACATACCATAACAATTTGAGTGCATGTAGCTGGTGAATACTGCAAGGCTCCACCGGATGTGTCCAGACACTGGAACCATGACCTGAGCATCCCAGACACACACTCTATTATATGTCTGGCCTGTGTGTGTGCCCCTCATTATGGTGTTGTTGTTCAGGTGGCTGTGCATTTCTGATGGGTGTCATCAGCCACGGCTCCAGTGGGTACCCAGCATCGCCAACTAGGTGACCGTAGGGGATGTTCATATTGGCAAAGCTGTAGTACAGCTGCATCAGATGCCATATTTCTGAATCATCATAGCTTCCAGGGCAGCCAGCACTCACATTCGTTATAATTCCCTGGGCATCACTTATGACCTAAGAGTTGATGGAGGTGATGGCCCTGCGCTTGATGTAGGCCCTACCCTGCTCACCGGGTGGTGCTTTTATGCATAAGTGCATGCAGGCTATAGCACCCACTACTCAAGAGTAGTCTGCTATTTGGTGGAAGAGACGCATATTGCTGGTCAACACCTCATGTGTGTTGAGGAAATATACATGCTCACTGGCATGTGCTGACATGGCATCCAGGAACTGATGCCTGTGAGATCCCTATGATATCCCCAGTTGTGCTTTGGGAGGTACCTGTGGCTAGTATACCTAGGCCTACACATACCTTGGTATCCACTGGTATGGGTTCCCCTCGGCCTGTTTGATGTGTCAGGTGTGGTCAGCACAGCTCAACAATCTGCTGTATGAGGTCTCTGTCCACCCTATAGCACTCCACTATCTCCAGCTCATGTAGCCTATGGTAGGTTACCCTGAGTCTGTACCCTCTTCTCTGTCTCCTCACTGTGGGTTGTTTGGCAGCATTCACATCTTCACCACCCTCAGCCTCTTGCACATGTTGGTCTATGTTGCCTGCTGCAGCCCTTCTCATTTCGTAGGTTTGTTTGTCAAAATTTCCCCGCATGTATACACTGGTGGTGTAGAGTGTCGAAAACCCAGAGGGGGAGGTGTTTGCTTAGTTTGTAGTAGTGTTCTGGGTTGGGCTGGTCTGCTGCCCCTGTAATCGGCTGATTCTGATACATATCACCTGTCAGCTCAGCTAGTTCACCTTGATTACTCTCCTACTGCTTCTGTCCCCCCAAATTGCACTAGGCAGGTATAGATACACCCCTAGCTTAGCTGTGCTAAGCTAGGAGCAATCCTGAGCCACAGTGCTCTAATCCACGTACAGTATGCCTGACATACCCCCCCATGATATCACCCATATCCGAGTCCTGCACCCGGCTATCTATACACATACACTCTTGGGACCTGCCTCACACCCTGGGGATAACTTGGATTCACTATCCTTTACCTCATTTGCATAGGATTGCCTGCTAATGCATAGTTACATGACCCATACTGAGCCTCCCCAAAACTAACCACTGCTTACCGTCATGCAAACCCGCACACAACTGCTTAAAAATGCTTTACTCACACCTTATTCAACTGCCCTTGTTCTGCCCAGAAACAAAACAACCAGCCTCTGCAAGGCTCTAAACCAGGACCCTGCACACCACAGACGATGTGCTTTACCACTAAGCCGTGGCAGATATACATACATCGGATGTTATCACGTACATATCATCCCGCACAGGCATTCAATTGTATAGGACATGTATTCCATCACGTAGATGTATTTGTGTTAATGTCTATATATATATATATATATATATATATATATATATATATATATATATATATATATATATATATATATATATATATATATATATATATATATATACACATACATAGATATAGTATATATATCTCAAGAACAAACCTCGTGACAACAAAGCATTAGACAAGAATGAAAAGGAAACCACCAGCGACTCCTGTATTATATACTGGTGTTAATCCCAAGGCAAGTGTGTTTCTGTATGACACACGGGTTCAGACTATATTCAGGGTAATATTAGGGTTGCTGACATTACTCACCAGGCCTATTGCCAAAATGTATGGGTATGTCTTGCCAACCCAGTCTCTTGGCTGATTGTAACATTTATGGCCACTATATAGGGAAACAACAAAACACGCTCCTCAACATATCCAGTGGCTAACCACTCACAGCTACCAACACATTGGATATGACTGACAAACACACACACCTGCAATGCCTCTGAATAGAACACCTACCTGACTACTTGATCACACTACAAAATTACGCAGTTACAGAACGTGCTATCGAGATTACTGGGTCACATCAATCCCAGAGGAGTATTCCTAGGTGGGTGATATCATCAGCCTTGCCAAAGTTGAGTATAGGAATCGTACTGAGTGTGAGTATTCTAAAAAGCATTGTTCTGCCCACCAGCAGATGGACACACACACACACACACACACACACACACACACACACACACACACACACACACACACACACACACACACACACTCAGCATATCTGGGATTAGAACACCGACCTAACTACTTTATCACACTACTGCATTACGCAGTTACAGAAAGTGCTATCAAAATTACTGGGTCACATTGATCCCAGAGGTGTATTACTAGGTGGGTGACATCATCAGCCTTGCCAAAGTTGAGTATAGGAATCGTACAGAGTGTGAGTACTCTAAAAAGCATTGTTCTGTCCAACGGCAGACGGACACGCACACTCAGCATGTTTGTGATTAGAACACCGACCTAGCTACTTTATCACACTACAGCATTACACAGTTACAGAACGTGCTATCAAAATTACTGGGTCACATCTATCCCAGAGGTGTATTCCTAGGTGGGTGACATGATCAGCCTTGCCAAAGTTGAGTATAGGAATCGTACGGAATGTGAGTACTCTAAAAAGCATTGTTCTGTCCACCGGCAGACGGACACACACACACACACACACACACACACACACACACACACACACACACACACACACACACACACACACACACACCAGTGATGGGATCAGAACACCTGCCTACAGATCACTATTACAGTATTACGCAGTTACGAGTTGTGCCACAGAAATTACACATTCCAAGGCAGTCATCATGACCTTCTAGGATTGTGGACATCAACAGGGATGCTGACAGTTATGATGTACATTGCAGTGAACCTGTGTGTTTAATGTAGGAGTCCATCCCGAACAGCAGTATGCCCTTCTGTGGAATGGATGGCTACTATCACTATACAGGGTTACAATCACCATGCTCATACACATAGTAGCACATAACATACACAAGGTGTCAGTGGGCATACTCACACACTTAGTAGCACAGGGCTGTTTGGAATGCACTATAAGTCCAAATATACAAGGTTATACTGGGCATGCTCATACACTTAGTAGTACAGGGCTGTTTAGGATGCACTCTGATTCTAAACATGGAAGGCCACAGTGGCCATGCTCATACAGTTAGATGTACAGAACATGTTGTAATGGTCTCTGGTGTTAGTAGTTGTCATTGTTAGCAGGAAAGCTGCACTACATGTATCTGACGCTGGTCATCTACACAACACCTGCTGCTGTCCGACACCTTAGATGTATCAGGCTATAACAAGCACAATACTACCACTCGCAGTGATTTCATGCTAGGAATGGCAACTGCTTGACCAACACAATGAGCCAATGTCCTGCTGTAATTACAAGGCTGTCCAGTGTCTGTCAGTCTGGGATGACATGACTGACAGAAGACAAGCCTTTGTCACAGATCACATGCATCCATGATTCAAGGGAGTGTTGATAATACCTCGTTCGCATTTGCCCATATAGTGCCATTCCAAGGCAAATGACCTAAACACAAGATAACACCCTGACACCTAGAAAAAAATTGCATTGTATGCTTATGCTAACCAGTGCTAGATGTGTTGCTGTCGTAATCACAGCTGCTCACTGTTGAAACTACACTAGGAACACCTGGCTGATGGCTCTGTTGTGCACAATAGCACTACCACCATATAACTCAGAACCAGACATGTGGGCCATAACACTGGTATGGACCACTCCAGGTGGTGATGTCCTCACATGCATAATGGCTACTTACATATACAGACCAGTACTCCGGCATATATTATCACAGATGAGCCAGGTGCAGGTCAAAGTGTCAAAAGCTGCATCCTAGGATGTAATCCTCAGACATCACCATGTCCTCAGACCACAAACACACATCCATACATATGGTATGACATGTAATGGAACAACACCGAGTAACCTTTGACTGGTGGACTGTACCTAGCCCTACAACAGCTGTGCAGAGTACCCATGTACTGACACAGTTACATTATGTGTTATGCAATGCAATTATACTACTGTTTGTAACCAGGTCAGCTGTACACATACCAGGGTCCCTCGGATATTGACAGCATTAACAGATGACTGTTGCTGTGCACCATTGAGTGTGTACACAGCCTGACATGAAGCTATGATTGTACGAGATCTTTATGTGGGGAGCAGAATGTTTTGACATTTGTGTAGGATATAACCTGAAATGTGGACAGGTCCCATGCAGCCTGTATGTATGGCATTAAAGAGTGCAGCTTGTACCTGCATAGTTGTTATTACAGGGGCTCTGTAGTATACATGGATATATGAATGTGTACCTGTTGGGGGCGCAGTGTGTTTATGTTATCCAAGACCCTATTTGGCTGAACAGGTGCTATTTCCGTAGGTGCAGTACCTCTCATGCCATAGTGCTGTGAAGCACAGCAGGTGTTGTTGCTGCCATTATGTTTCATGACACAGCTATGGAATCCTCTGTGTTTGGCCTCATAATATGTGGATGAGTAGTTTTACAATAACGTTGCGTGGCATTATATGGTGTATCTGCATCATACTGAGGCTGACCATGGATCAACTTCCACTCATGTGTGTTGACCCTTGCAACAGTTACTACCTTCTGTGGTACAGTTTAAGGCAGGGTACCACCAGTTTGCCATCATGGTTGTGTTTGTTTGAATCCTGTAAGTGCATTTGTGTAGGACCCAGCATTTGCACATGCATTGTACATCTGCATGGGTGCCATGACAGTCACTACTTCGCACTTAAGGAGCATAACATTGACTTTGAAGACTGACCATGTGTGGTATACTGTTAGCCCTGCTGGTGTGACTATGGTGATCCAGGTCATTGGTGTTGATGACATCCAACATGCATTGAGCACATTTGTTGGTACCTGATGAGTCTTCCCGGTTCATAATGGGATAGCTGATTGGCCATAATTATGGTGTCCTGTCTCACAGCTGGTATTCCCCATTATAGCACAATGACAGTTGGGATTTCTGAGGCATGGTAGATGATCTGTCACAAGGTGCAATTTGGATTCCACTTTGGCACAAAGGTAGTTGCTCAGCATAATGCATCTTATGTTGTGCAAGTGCAACTTGCATGGGAGTGTACATATCCCTCAGGAAGTTAGACACACCTGTGGCCCATGTGTTCCAATAAAGGATGTTGGCCATGAGGTGAGGTATGTGTTATAACATGGTCATGCAGGGGTGATCTCCAAAGCATTGAATCATATCTCAGTCACTGCACAGATATGTTATCCATGTTTCAGATCGCCGTGAGTCCATATTGAGTACCTGATTTGTATCATTGAATAACAAGACCCACAGTTTATTTCTTGGCTGTCTCTGTTGCACCAGTGGACGTTCAATTTAACCTGGCATGATGAGGGCACTATAGGGGACACATGGGCTGTTGCCAGTATCCAGATTCTCAGGGGTGACAGGTGCAGACCCTGTCTGGCAAAGCATCATGGTCTATCAACCATGTTATCCCAGACAGAGAGATGCTGGATACTCTTTGCATTACACCAGTAGATGTCATGATTGTGGTATACAATCCTTGTCCCTGTACTGCTGTATCATTCTGGCCACTGGCAGAATGCTACCCAGGCCTTGGGACATACCCGCATGGGCTACATGACCTGACACTTCCTACATGTGTTTCCATGCAGTCCAGGCTATTGCATCACAGGTCCTGCACAATGACATAGCATATGCCAGTGACATGTGTATAGTTCTAAAGGTGGTCGGAGTGTATGTGTATGTGGCTAATCATGGCAGACAGGCAGTTTACAGTATGTTTCCCCTCATATAGCTTGTCATATAGCTTGGTGTGTAACATAGTGCTAGGGTTTGTGTTCACAAATGAATACTGTTGACCATGTTTCCGGCCACATGTTCTGAGGTGTGACACAATTATCCGAATATGTCATACAGTCTTTGTATTCTGTTGTCTGTCTATTCCAACTTGGGAGGCCTTTTGCTTGGCCAGATACTTAGAGGCCTCTGTGGATATATGTGATATCTGGTGGAATGTGTGTGTGTCCTTACTGTGTTCTGGTAAGGGTATGTGTTGGTTGTGGTGATGAGATGTATGTGCTAACCTACACCTCTTGACTGTCTAGTCCAGTCATGGGTGTAGTATGGACTGCCTCCAAGATCATCCCTGTAGCTGCATCCCAGACAATGTGTGGGGTGTGGTGTTAGGTGGGTTTAGCAGTGTACATGGCATACAGATTGCATTCCCCCAAGATTGCCACATACACAAAGCTGACATCAGTAAACACCAGTAGCTGAGTAGTGGACATGCCTGTATGAGCATTCAGTACTACAAGTACCACGTACTGTATTTAGTATACTTACTGTTTATGAAGATGTTTTAGACAGTGATGCTCACATGTAAATATCTGAGTTATGGACATGGAAACACTAGCTATTACAGGAACATGGTAACTACCTTTAGTAGCATTCCCCCTCTGAGGGCTACATCACATCCTGATAGTTGATTACAGATGATGCAAGTGTGAACAGGGCTGTATCCTTGCCTGGGTATAAACACACATACCCAGCAGAACCATCAGTTCTGTTGGGCATGAACACCCACTCCCCACACAGAGTCAGATATCACTAGACTCTGCTGCCACTATCGACATGATCAGGATATAATCAGATAGTGTACGCAATCACCTATGAAGTTGCTATTACACTTGGGCAGCAGTTTCCTACATCTTACATGCCTACTGCAGATGTCACACTGGAGTTAAAGATGATATGCACCCTGTTTCATTTCCAGTACTGTCAACATATTTCCAAGCAGCTGTTAGTCTGGCAATGAGAGGTTAGGCTACACAAATCGACATGTTCAACCAGTGTGTCTTTACTGTCAATATCCACTCTATGTAGGTGTGCACATAGCCATTTGGCACAACCCTGCAACAAGGGTCAGTACACATTTGCAGAACATGTACACCTGCACAGCTGTCATTGATTGCAAACAATAGTAGAGAGGTGGATATTAGGCAAGGTGGACTTTTAGGCAAGGCTCATAAGACAAACCCACCACCGTACATAGCACATGTAACCAGAAACTGAGGGTATTGCTACTCAACGCCAGAAGTCTAAACCTCACATTGCACACACTCGAGGCACTCCTCAGTATGGAGAACATCAATATCTGTGCAGTAACAGACACCTAGTTTAAGGATCCAGAGAGCACCCCAGCACCACCAGGCTATAACTCATACCACCCCTTTCAGCCACAGAACCCAGACTGGAACAAAAAAGGCAGGGGTGTATCCATATTCATCAAGGATACTCACACCTCCAGGTTAGTGGTGCAGCATGATGCATCAGAGATCTTCCAAGTGCAAGTGACAATGGGCAACACTGCAATCCAAATTGTAGCTTGCTACAGAGCACCCACCATGTCCCAGGACCCACATTCCGCATTTCCAGGGACATTGGGAAGTATGGGGGTCCTACCAAACACCCTAATCCTGTGTGATGTCAACTACCCAAACATTAACTGGGAGAACTACTCGAGTACTAACTCCCTTGCCCAGCACTTTCTAGAATTCCATGACTCTAATGCCCTGGAACAACTGGTCTACACCCCCACCAGAGGGAACAACATATTGGACCTGGTCATCACCAACATGGGCGACCAGTGTTCCACACCTGACGTCAACTCCTCGCTGGTAAGATCAGGCCATAGACTAATCACTCTGGATATTCACATTCCGCCCACAACCCCAAACAAGGAAACCACTGTAGAAATCTTTTCCAAAGCAGACTTCACATTGCTTATGCCCGAGGTGGAATGGTTCACAGCCCCCGTGCCAATGGACAATGCTGTCCAAGATGCTGAAACCTATACAAAGGCACTCTATGATCATCTGCAGGAATGCATGGATTGTGATATCCCAAGTCTAACCTGAACTCACAACTCCAAGAACAGGAAACCGGTCTGGTGGACCCCTGCCATACACAGGCTCTACAATAGTAGGAGGTAACTAGTACAGATAAGAGCAAAATCCCTAGAAGGACAGACATCCCTGATCAGTATCAGCAAGAAACTATAATCCCTCATGATATCATCCAAGGCTAGCTTGAAAGACAATTTCCCAAGGACCCTACAGACAACCACAAAGCATTCTTTAGCTATGTCAAGAACCTAAGTGGGAACTCTCAGATCTGCTCAGAGTTGGTGCAGACTGGCACAATATACACTGAACCGACTGATATTGCCAGCATTTTGGCAGACATATTCAGTGCAAACATCACACCCCTCTCAACCCCTAAATGGCCCTTAACCATACCAGAAGAATGTATGGCCCCGGCAATCACTGACACACAGGAAAAAACAGCCCTATCCAAAACCACAAATACAGCCTCAATGGGATCGGACAGTGTCCCAGGCTGTGTCTTACATGAGCTCCAAATGAACTTACCCCTCAACTAAACACACTGTTCAAACACAGACTCTATACAGGCTACATACCCACAGAGTGGTGCACAGCAACAGTGATCCCACTCCACAAAGGTGGCACCACAACAGACCCCGGGAACTATTACCATATAAGCCTGACTAGCCTGGTCTGCAAGGCTATGGAGCGCATCATCATGGAACTTATTAACAGAGACATTGGAAACCTCCAGACACTCGACCCAACTCAGGTCTGCTTGATGAGTGCAGATCATGTCTACTGAACCTGTTTGACATCTTACAGTCACCTAGACTTTAGGTGTGGGGTGTGGTAGTTCACACATACTACCTGGACCCTGCTAAGGATTATGACACCATTCCCCACTCAGGTATTGTTTATAAACTCACCAGCTAGTACATACACCCATACATCACAGGTTGGGTTGCCAACAGGCTTACATGCAGAACCCACATGGTAAGCCTAGCAGCCTCTAGGTCCAACTCTTAACCAGTCACAACTGGTGTCCCACAGGACTCCGTCCTGGGACCCCTACTGTTTGCCATATACTTTTCAGAGGTACAGGCAAACACAGGTAGACTAAAGCGGACCGTGTTTGGCGATTACTGCAAACTGGGGGCCATAATTGACAGTCCAGCTGTCACAGGCATCCTTCAAGGGGCCTCACATAGACCAACACAAGATGTCACAGTCATGGCCTCCAGCTACAGGCCATGAACTGCATGGTCATTCCATGTTGGGAAAACTAAACACCCACATATTAACACATGAGTGGCAGCCACTTTAATAAAGACAAGGTAATGGGTATGTGGGGACTACATTAGATAGTGATCTTTCCTTTGACAATCACGTCTCCAAAGTACTTAGGCCATCCGTCTATGTAGGCCATCTGATTACGTAAGGGTTTGCATCTAGACATACTGAGGTTATTGTGCCCCTTTACTCATCCCTCATCAATCCCATCATCGAGTATTATAACCCATTTGAGATGTACCTCAGAAGACACATCCGACAGCTGGAGGGTCCACGAACATACCTCGCCAAGAGCACTACTGGCCTCAGACATGTGTCCTATGCTGCCAGACTGGATGAACTCTTGCATTACTCAGTGGCATCTCGTTTACTCAGAGATGATCTTTGCTGCCAACAAAGACATGTCCAAGTCAGGCTTAATGGATATGCTCCACCTATGGGAATCCATGTTACAGTGAGCCACACACTGTAATGAGCTAAACCTTGCCACAATCATAACTGGAAGATGCTGGAGTGACAGATTCCTGTTACAAGTACTCCCCATGCTTTGGAACTACATCCCTGATTACATTATAAGGAGCCCCTCACTAACACTCCAGGGACACCTTGCAGACTGGATGGGGAACAGTGGGTACACCCCAGGATCCCGCAATTGGCTCTGCTCCACAGAGGGAGAGTTAGTTAATCAATGGGGTGGTGACAGCTGACACATTTCAGCTAGGCGTATGAATGGTCTTGGGCAGTTAGCCACATACCTACCTATGTACCTATGAACCCATACATACAGTATCAGCACATGCTGATAGCTTCATTTACTGTTCAGGTGTTGACTTACCTTGTGCCAATAGTGGTTGTGTGTGCAATAGATGAGGGCTGCCTCTGTGGGATGCACACAGTAGGCCACCTATACATGACAATTTACAGGTGGTCTTGTGTGTGTGCCATCCATGTTTACTGTGTGTGCAGGTGGAGAAGGGTGTCAGTCCGTAGGTGCCTATACTGTCAGTGTGTGTGCTATACGTTCCCTCTTTGCCATGGCATGGGCATACTGGGCACGCCTCTGTCTGCCTACTGGGGCTGGCTCAGGATGTTCGTGGTCTGAGTACCTCTGTGCCTGTGGGGCCCTTGGCAATGGTGGTGGGCTGTGAGGGCCTTCACCATTCTGCCCATGTTGCAGCTGTTTCTGCAGGATCATATTGTGTAGTATGGCACATACTATGAAGATGTGGGCACAAGTGCCTGGAGTGTACTTCAAGGCTCCACCAGATATGTCCAAGCAACAAAACTGTGATTTCAGCATCCCAAACACATGCTCTATGATGATTCTAGTTTGTGCATGTGCCTCATTATGGCATTCTTGCATGGGTGTGTGTGCATTTCTGATGGGAGTCATCATCCACGGTTCCAGTGCATAACCAGCATCCCCCACCAGGTGGCCATATGGGATGTCCCCCCTGGCAAATATCTGATACATCTGTGAGGCATGCCAGATCTGGGAGTTGTGATAGCTTCCAGGGCTGCCAGCACACACATCCATGATAATGCCCTGGGCATTGCACATGACCTGGCAGTTGATGGAGGGGTACCCCTTGTGGTTTATGTAGCGCCTACCCTGCTCACTGGGTGGTGACTTGATGTGTATGTGCATGCAGTCTATTGCACCCAGTACCTCTGGGTATTCTGCCACATGGTGGAAGAGACACATATTGCTGGCCAACTCCTCCTGTATTCGGGGGAGGTATATGTGCTCATTGCCATGTGGTAACATGGCATCCAGGAACTGGTGGAGTACTCTGGATGCTGATGCCTGTGAGACCCCCAGGATATCCTCAGTTAGCCTGTGGAAGGTACCTGTGGCTAGTATTCTCAAGCTTACACATACCTTTGTGTCCACTGGGATGGGTTCCCCTCTGTTATTTCTCACTCTGAGGTGTGGCCGGCACAGTTCAACAAGTTGCTGTATGGTGTCCATGTCCACTCTGTAATGCTCTACTATCTCCAGATCATTTAGCCCCTGGTAGGTTACCCTTGGTCTGAACACTCTTCTCCTCCACCGGTGCCTGAGGTGGTTGTCAGCATCATCCTCCACACCACCTTCAGTCTCCAACACATGCTGATGAATCAAAGCTATGGCAGCCCCTACCATGTACATTTTAAAAGCTCCTTGTCTGTTTACACTGATGGTGCAGAGTGTTTGGGATTAGATAAGTGTGTGTGAGATGCTTTCACACCTTATACTATTGTGCTTTGGATGCAGCTGATGTCATTGGGTGTGTATGTGCAAATCCAACTGCAGGGTATCTTAATTATGGGTTTTACAGTGAGTACTGCAATTGTGGAGCTTTTGGTGTTAAATTATTCTTGCCTGTCATGATTAATCTGTTGCCCTTTATTTCACTTTTCAACCCAAATCCCCTCCCATTGACAGGCATGCATCCAGCTGCTAGCTTTCTTGTTTTGTAATTTTCCTACCCAGGAATCTGTTGTGAAATGTGTTTTGCAGCTGTTCTACTGCAATTTTATTTATTTATTTATTTATTTATTTATTTATTTCAGTTTGGTTACCGGGGAAGTCAACTGGACTCAGTTGTGCCCATTTTCAGTGGAGGCCTGGGGAGAAAAACTCCATAAAACATAAGGAAAAGTTATATTATTACAAGTCAAAAAGGTTTCAAAATATGGTACAGTTTTACGGTTTACAGTGAATGAGGCAGTTTACAATTGACATACAATCTATACATAATTAACTAAACAGTATATGATGCTCGGCACACCGTGGAAAAAAAATTATTATGAAGAAGCAGAAATATTTACAAAATTGGGGAGTCTTATATGTAGTAGGAAAGATAAGTGAAAAGGAGTTATTTGTGCCCTTCATTGGGATTCACCAGACTTTCTATTTACAATATTTACAAGGAGGATGAAGTTGTAAAGGGTTGGAATCCACTCTAAGATTGTAAAGAGAGATAGCCAAAGTCAAGGAGAGAATGTGTGGTGCAGTTATGGAGTATTTTAGGTAGGGTGAAAGCAGGAGCATTTCCATTTAGAGGCTAGGTAGTTGAATTGAATTTTGCTTTGTTCTGCTGTGACAGTTCTGTTTTCTTTGCTATATGGCACCTCCCCTTTCCTGTTCTGCAGGTAGCTGCTAGCAGCCTTGTTAATTGTTGACAATGGCCCACTGTGGGTTCCTAGGTGTTAATTACTCATTTGTACTCCTATTTCCATGCTGCAGTATTTCCTTATCTTTTTCCCATATACTTCCTGTTTCCACTCTGGTGCGTGCTGCGCACAGCCATTTACCGGGTTTACAGCAGGTTTTCATCCATGTTCACATGCACATTCGGTTACCTTGTGTGCTCTCAGCTAAGCCAAGCTATGACTACTTCAACACACCCCTATCCTGCAGCTTTGTTAGCAATAGGCAAACCGGGTTAGCAATGCTCTAATGTGCTTACAGCAATGGCGACATACCCCTCTCTTGATGTCATTTTTATCTCAAGGGCTTACTTCGGTGTTATAACGCTACACTGTTTTGTGCATCCTTACACCAGTGGGATAGCTGCGATTCAGTATTACTCCTCTCATTTGCATGGCATTGCTTACTAATTCCTAGCTACTGCTCATAACACTGTCACTGCCCCTTAGCAACCCTTGCGCCATGAGTATGGTGTAGCATGCCTGCCATTGACTATTATGGGGAAATCATGATATGTGTTTCATTGCAGTTTTATTCAATATTTTTGTATATTCCTTGCCATCCCTGTTGCGCACTGATGCCCTGCGCTTTAACTTCGCGTTAGTGTGGGCATAATATTAAATGTTCTTTTTCATATTTCGTGCATGCTATTTTATGCAAATGGCTATATATTTAGCCATTGGCATATATTAACAGTATAATACGTGAGTTTGGTCCGCTGTCATGGCTCAGATTTAATGTTTGAAAAATGTAAACCGTTTTTTTTTCGGTTTACATTTCTGCATGCTTACACTACGCCTGCACTACTTCCTGAATCACAAAAAAGAAGAACTTCCCAAAAACCAGGGTAATCAAGTAAATTGGAAAAAACACGATCACTGCCTCAAAACACCAGCAACCACACCAAGCCTTGGAAGTAAATCCTTTTAATTCACCGACTAAGCGCTTTCACCAAATGAATGGCTTCATCAGAGTCAGTGTTACACATAAAATAAACACATTTTATACTATTTAGTCATAATGACTTCACCTCATCATTCAATTAATTAATTAATTAATTTCAAATGAACTATTGTAACCAATAAACATTTTTACAATTTTTTATATATCAAGTATAAAACCCAAACATCCTTATCACAACCCAATATGTACATACAATAATTTAACACTTAACTTAGAACATATATATATATATGTATGAATGTGTTTGAAAACCATTTAACTAAAAAATATATATATATGTATGTATATGCAAGTGAACCTTTATGTACTAGACCACTTTAAAAAAGATTTTTTATATGTATAAAAATGTATAAAAAGCCTTTTATGTAAAAAAGCTTTTTATATAATGCTGGCCTTGAGTTTCAAAACTGGTTTTAGAGAAATATAGTCATTAATACCAGGGTATCTAGTGGCATTTAATCTCAACTGCCACATAGTTTCTAATAAAGCTACCCTGTTGTTAATGTCCCCTCCCTGTTCTAACAATACTCTATCAATAATGAAGAATAAAAATTTCTTGAACTCCTTACAATTCGTACTATGAATGTAAAGTGCATTGTGGGAGTCCTTGTTCTTAATTGCTCTCACATGCTCAACAATCCTTTCACGAAATTTACGGGTGGTCATACCTATGTAAAATGCTTCGCAGGTAGAGCATAAGGCCACATACACTAAATTCTTGGTGTTACAATTACATTTCCCCGGGCAAGATAAAGTATGCCCCCACCCTTTAACACACACATAGGACCCTTCTGCTATATACCTGCAGCATCTACAGTAACCACATTTAGACATCTTGGATACTCTATTCCTAACCTCACGCTCCAGAATGTTTTTCAAGTTGTCACCTTTACTATAAACAATTCTGGGATGTATTCCCAGTGTCCCCTTTGTGGTGTCACTTAAACAGTACTCCCACATCTTACGTAACACTTTAACTATATCCTCACTTCTCTCGTTGAATTTCAGGACAAAACATGCTCCAAGTGAATTTGTTCCTTTTGGCACTTCCTGGTTCTTCTCCAAAGTATTCAACCCACACGGAATAGGTGAATACAATGAACCTCTCTGTTTGTATACATCTCTTTTTAACTTCAATAACAATTTAAGCGGGTACCCCCTGTCCATCAGCATCCCAATCAACTTGAACATTTCCTGCTTAAATACACATTCATCACTCACCAATCTAGATAATCGCACCATCTGTCCTTTAGCCACCCCCTTCCTCTGATGGTATGGGTGGCAGCTTTTAAAGTGCAACAATGAGTTGGAATAACTATCCTTTCTATATATAGAACTAGACAAACCTACATCACTCTTAACAATTGCTATATCCAAAAAGTTAATACTATCCTTTTCCCACTGAAAGGTAAATTTGAAGAAACTGGTGGTACTGTTTAAATATTCAATAAACTCCTTTGCTTGAAGTTCATCACCCTTCCATAAAATAAGTAAGTCGTCCAGAAACCTATTATATAGAATGATGCTCTCCATATATCTAGATGGGAAAACAAAAGTTCTTTCCCATGTTAAAAGAACCATGTTCGCAAAGATAGGGGCGCACCTAGCACCCATAGCTACACCCGAGCGTTGTTGAAACGTCTCACCTTCAAACCTAATGAAATTGTTCAAGAGAACCATCTCCATTAACTCACAAATTAAATTAATCCTATTCTTATCCACTTTTCTATTCAACACTAAACCCTCACGGAACATGTCCAGACCCTCCTTGTGTGGGATGGTAGAAAACAAGTTTACCACATCAATGGTCAAAAAACTATATGAACTACAGTCTTCCTTGACTTCTCTCAATCTTTCAAGGCAATGCCATGAATCCCTTAATACATGAGGGACCTCATCCAGCACCGTCTTACACATACAGTCAACAAAGGAGGATAGGGGTTCAGTTTTAGAACCCCTCGCTGCTACAATGGGTCTAAACTGTAAGTTAACCACACCCTTGTGGACCTTGGGGATCCCAAATATATTTGGTAAGACAGGATTTTTAACCATCAAATAATCATACTCAACCTCTGTAATCATACCTTGAAAGAGGGCATCCCAAAGATATAGTTCAATCCTTCTATAGGCAATATTGATTTCATTTCTCGAGACCCTTTTGTATGTTCCATGATCTTCTAAAATGGACATCATGGATGCGATGTAATCTAACTTGTTCATCAAAACCATCCCCCCACCCTTGTCTGGTTTCATGCACCTGATGTTGTTAGAGCTCTTCAATTCTTTTAACAACAACCTTTCGTGTGTTGTTAAATTGTCAATCAAAGTATGCCTAGCACTACATATCTTCCTAAACTCAAATTCCAACAATTTTTCAAGAGCCACCACTTCACTAAATGGTGGCGGAATAAAAGTACTTCTCCTTGTGAGTGTCTTACAGCCAAATGACTCAACATTCGCTTGAATACTGTGATTGTCACGAAAATACATCTCCAAATTCAATTTCCTTGCAAATAATTTCAAATTGGTCAATTAGAAAATTAGAAGATCATGGAACATACAAAAGGGTCTCGAGAAATGAAATCAATATTGCCTATAGAAGGATTGAACTATATCTTTGGGATGCCCTCTTTCAAGGTATGATTACAGAGGTTGAGTATGATTATTTGATGGTTAAAAATCCTGTCTTACCAAATATATTTGGGATCCCCAAGGTCCACAAGGGTGTGGTTAACTTACAGTTTAGACCCATTGTAGCAGCGAGGGGTTCTAAAACTGAACCCCTAGCCTCCTTTGTTGACTGTATGTGTAAGACGGTGCTGGATGAGGTCCCTCATGTATTAAGGGATTCATGGCATTGCCTTGAAAGATTGAGAGAAGTCAAGGAAGACTGTAGTTCATATAGTTTTTTGACCATTGATGTGGTAAACTTGTTTTCTACCATCCCACACAAGGAGGGTCTGGACATGTTCCGTGAGGGTTTAGTGTTGAATAGTAAAGTGGATAAGAATAGGATTAATTTAATTTGTGAGTTAATGGAGATGGTTCTCTTGAACAATTTCATTAGGTTTGAAGGTGAGATGTTTCAACAACGCCTGTAGCTATGGGTGCTAGGTGCGCCCCTATCTTTGCGAACATGGTTCTTTTAACATGGGAAAGAACTTTTGTTTTCCCATCTAGATATATGGAGAGCATCATTCTATATAATAGGTTTCTGGACGACTTACTTATTTTATGGAAGGGTGATGAACTTCAAGCAAAGGAGTTTATTGAATATTTAAACAGTACCACCAGTTTCTTCAAATTTACCTTTCAGTGGGAAAAGGATAGTATTAACTTTTTGGATATAGCAATTGTTAAGAGTGATGTAGGTTTGTCTAGTTCTATATATAGAAAGGATAGTTATTCCAACTCATTGTTGCACTTTAAAAGCTGCCACCCATACCATCAGAGGAAGGTGGCTAAAGGACAGATGGTGCGATTATCTAGATTGGTGAGTGATGAATGTGTATTTAAGCAGGAAATGTTCAAGTTGATTGGGATGCTGATGGACAGGGGGTACCCGCTTAAATTGTTATTGAAGTTAAAAAGAGATGTATACAAACAGAGAGGTTCATTGTATTCACCTATTCTGTGTGGGTTGAATACTTTGGAGAAGAACCAGGAAGTGCCAAAAGGAACAAATTCACTTGGAGCATGTTTTGTCCTGAAATTCAACGAGAGAAGTGAGGATATAGTTAAAGTGTTACGTAAGATGTGGGAGTACTGTTTAAGTGACACCACAAAGGGGACACTGGGAATACATCCCAGAATTGTTTATAGTAAAGGTGACAACTTGAAAAACATTCTGGAGCGTGAGGTTAGGAATAGAGTATCCAAGATGTCTAAATGTGGTTACTGTAGATGCTGCAGGTATATAGCAGAAGGGTCCTATGTGTGTGTTAAAGGGTGGGGGCATACTTTAGCTTGCCCGGGGAAATGTAATTGTAACACCAAGAATTTAGTGTATGTGGCCTTATGCTCTACCTGCGAAGCATTTTACATAGGTATGACCACCAGAATTTCGTGAAAGGATTGTTGAGCATGTGAGAGCAATTAAGAACAAGGACTCCCACAATGCACTTTACATTCATAGTACGAATTGTAAGGCGTTCAAGAAATTTTTATTCTTCATTATTGATAGAGTATTGTTAGAACAGGGAGGGGACATTAACAACAGGGTAGCTTTATTAGAAACTATGTGGCAGTTGAGATTAAATGCCACTAGATACCCTGGTATTAATGACTATATTTCTCTAAAAGCAGTTTTGAAACTCAAGGCCAGCATTATATAAAAAGCTTTTTTACATAAATGGCTTTTTATACATTTTTATACATATAAAAAATCTTTTTTAAAGTGGTCTAGTACATAAAGGTTCACTTGCATATACATACATATATATATATTTTTTAGTTAAATGGTTTTCAAACACATTCATACATATATATATATATATATATATATATATATATATATATATATATAAATATGTTCTAAGTTAAGTGTTAAATTATTGTATGTACATATTGGGTTGTGATAAGGATGTTTGGATTTTATATTTGATATATAAAAAATTGTAAAAATGTTTATTGGTTACAATAGTTCATTTGAAATTAATTAATTAATTAATTGAATGATGAGGTGAAGTCATTATGACTAAATAGTATAAAATGTGTTTATTTTATGTGTAACACTGACTCTGATTAAGCCATTGATTTGGTGAAAGCGCTTAGTCGGTGAATTAAAAGGATTTACTTCCAAGGCTTGGTGTGGTTGCTGGTGTTTTGAGGCAGTGATCGTGTTTTTTCCAATTTACTTCCTGAATCCCTATATACTTTTATTTGCCTGCTACGCTGCGGCACATGAGGTAATTAGCATATATGCGCCGGAAGCTGTGCGGGCGTGGCGTACGCAGGTAATGCATGTGGAAACAGCTCGTATCTGAATCGCTCGGCGGCCATATTTGGTGTTAGATCACTGACGTTATGCCTGCACCTGGCGCAAGCTTCATGAACCCTGGGGAATAATTATTTCATCAGTAGTATTTATTAGTAAATCTTTTTATTAAGCTTTGCATGAATGTGTGTGTGTGTAACCAAAATTTATAGTTTATGAGTTTCCAGGCCAGGTCATACTGACACCTCAAAAAATGACAGTCAAGCTGAAGTCCCAGATAACACTATAAAATACTTGCTTTGAAGACAAGACAAGACAATTCACACATTAAAATTACA
Organism: Protopterus annectens; assembly: GCF_019279795.1. Taxonomy (NCBI): domain Eukaryota; kingdom Metazoa; phylum Chordata; order Ceratodontiformes; family Protopteridae; genus Protopterus; species Protopterus annectens. The sequence continues at coordinate 560,872,955 of NC_056741.1, read as the reverse complement.
ACAAAACATTTACACAATATGACAGCTACCAAAAAATGTACACAATATGACATCTACCAAAAAACAGGACTGTTCAAATAGCACGGATTGCGCATTTTCATCAGCTGTTACTTATTATGAATGTACTTGCAGTCACTTCTTTGTTACACTACTCAATTTGCTTTCAAACTGATGTTAGCATTCTTTCTCAGAAAGATGTATTTTGTCAGTGAAATGCTTTGGACCAGAAGCTCCATTTAGACAAGACAGATGTACCAACATCAGTGCCCTTAAAAAAACTCAATTACATAGTCTTGACCCAGGAGAAGTTTCTCAAATTTCCTTGTGAAAAAAGCCATAATCATCACCTATGATGTTAGTACATTATTGCGTTATAGTGAGACCTACCTAAATTTCCATACATATCAAAAAAAAAAAAACAGAAAATAACCCCAAGAAGTAGCTGTGATTGTCTGTAGGACACTCAGACCCAGGATAGCACTGGGGTGATTTTTGAAAAATTACTGTTGTATTTTATTTTAATGAAACAAAAATCCATGATTTTATTTACAATGAAGTCCATTGTTTTATCTGTGTATTAAAACTATGCAATTCTGCCTGTTTGCTTTGCACTGTAAAACTGTAAAATATATTTTAGTGTCTCTAAAACATGCATTAGAGTAATACTAGCATTTCTGTAAATCAAACATTTTAAAATAAAGGATTTTGTGTCAGTACATATTTATGTCTCTCTTGTAAGTGACATTCTATATTGTTGTGTCTAGTAGCAAATCCTGTTCCTCAGACTAGGTTTCTTCCTCACTCTGCTAGAAAAATATCAGAAGTGGCGAAGGGTGATTTAGGAGACTGGGAACAAATCACGGGAATAAAAAACCAAGGGAATTGGTCAGAGATGGGGTACTCAGGCCTATGGATAAGAGTATGAGGAAGAGGCAAAAGGAGAAATAAGGCCAATGTGGTTACACAGGAATGGAAGGTTAGCAATTACCACAACTTTAGCGCCTACATGGGATGGAGACAAGGTGTCAGGGAGATGTTGGAGACATGGTACAAGAAGGCTCTCAAAAAAGAAAGACAAAGATAATAAGGCCGGCAAACCCTCAGGAGGAAAGGGAGTTAGCAGAAGGTGTCAAGAAAAGAAGCAAGATCTTTTCTACATCTATATCAGGAAGAAGGAAGGGAGAGACAGAACTGACCAGACTGAGCAAAGATGGGTGGAAGATCACAGAACACTGATTACAAGCAGAGGCCCTGATTGAATACTTTGCTTCAGTTTTCACAAAAGAAAACAGGAGGAGGGTGCCATGCCAGGAGAGAGGCAGGACAGAATAGGAAAGACTCCAGGATAGAGAAGGAAAAGGGTTAGAGGGAATTAGCCCTTTATGAAGATCTTCAACAGTTCAATAGTTAGTGCAGAAGTTTTAAAGGCCTAGAACACATCATATGTATCACTCTTGTACAAGGGGGAAGAGCAGGAAATATCTAGGGAACTACAGACCTGGTCGCTTAACAGCAGTGGCAGATGAAGTCATACACACAATCCCGAGGGGATGACTGGTAGCATTTCTACAGAACAATATCAAGAACAGCAACTAATGTGGGGTTCTTATCCAGGAGGAACTGCCAGTCAAACCTGATCCAGTTTTACCATAGGATTACAGGTGAAATTGACAGGACTGTATCATTATATATACTCTACCTGGGCTTCAGTGAAGCCTTTGCCTCAGTCCTACATGTGATTCAGATAGGGAAACTGGATGAGTTGGAGAAAGGCACCAGGAATGAGGATCTGGAGGGCTGCATGTCTGAATGGTAGGGCACTGAGGGTTGTGGTGAGAAGGGCAATGTTAGGAGTTAGTATTGTGTGTAACAGAGGTCTGTCTTGGGTCTTTAGTGTGTTTGTCTCCGACATATCTGAGGGGGTAGAGAACAGGATTAACCACTTTGCAAATGATGTAAAGATATGTGCAGCAGTGGGGGATAGATGAAGAGTCTTGTGAACAATTAAGAAAGGTGACAGCTGAGGTTCAATGAAAAAAATGTAATATACTGCATTAATGCCCCAAAACTCATGATGTGAATCAACAGTTTTTGGTGCTGGTACTGATGGCAAAAGAGCAAGAAAATTATCAGTTGGTGTTGCTTACATGAGGATTGGATCACCAGGTGCAGAGTGAGTGGCTGGAGACAACAGAAAACAGTATACTGGGATGTATCCTCAAAAGTAATCCTGACTACTCTGTAGGACCTTGGTCAGGTCACCTGGAGTACTTTGTGCAGTTCTATGGGCCATATACAGAAAACAACATCAAGCTGGTGGAAGAAATCTAGAGGAATGCTACCAGACCAATCAAAGGATATGACCAGAAAACTACCATAAAAATCAATTGAATGGAGCAAAGGATATGACCAGAAGATAGAAGAGCTAGAGCTCTTCATACTTAATCAGTCAGTCAAACAATTAATCGGTACTTTTCCGTTATCGGGGCAACACTTCTAACTTGCACGCAATGATCACCCATGTGCATACCTTATTTTATTCACTTGTTGACCGCCGGGAAAGTCCACGGGGCACAAGTACCACATTTTAGCAGTATTATAGCTCTTAGCCAGAAATATTCAGATTTCAACTTGATTGGTCTTCTGGAACGGAAGCTGTTTGTCAGTTATTGGGAATCATTATCAGTGCATGTCTTCATCTTTGGATAGAGACATCAGGCTTGTGTCTATGTTGCGCTCATTTTCTGTCAACTTCTTAGCTTAAAAATATAATTGGGGGGGCACATAAGTTCCAAAATCATGGATGATTTTTGTAAACATTACTCTGATTTACTTTGAAAATTATAATAACAGTTTTTGCATCAACACGCACTTTCTGAAGAGTATAAGAAGTATGAAACAGTACTGTTGACCAATCAATTAACTAAGCTTCACTTATTTTACCACAAAATTAATGTTTTACGAGGAACAGGGCAAAATCGGGGACAGGTGTGCTAGAACTTGCGCTCACTTCATCAACTGCCAGTAATGAGATATTTATGAAGCAACCGACATGTTTACTTGTACATGTTCGTCCCTCTCTATTATTTTGTGCTGCAATATAAGAAAAGCTTGCCCAGTTACTACAAACATATACATGCATATGTTTTGTTGTTGATTTGTACGGGCTGTTCACTGTGGGATATATCGACTTCCACCAAACAGCTTACTATAACAAATAAAAAACCTCTGTGTTTTTCTTTACCACCCGTAAGCAGATTTATTAATAGTTATACTGTGTATCTGGTTTTAGGCAGTATTGAGTTTGTTGGTGCTTTTAGGCAGAGCTGGTTGTGGTACATTGGTCTTTTTCATAAAATTTTTTCCATTTGTTGCACTCTTAGTACGCCGTGCGGGGAAGATAGCACTTCACTTCACTGGCTGACAATTGTTAATATGTTCTCATTTACCAATAGAAATTGATATTTCCACATGACGTGTGTGCTAATTCTTTAAAAACTGGGTATGTGTTCTCATTAAGAAACATGGATGATCATTGCATGCACATTAGAAGTGTTGCCCTGATAATGGAAAAGTACCAATTAATCAATTAATCAGTTAATTAATTTGTTGTATTCATATTTTTATCCCCCAAGTCAAAGGAGAGAATAATTATCACTAAAATGATTAAAAAAGACCGACATAAAATGTCATAAAAGTCTAAGCCCAAGGATAAAAAAAATCACTATTAGAATTGGTATTAAAAAATCTGTCAAAATCTAAGCTAGAACACTCATTTAAAAAGGTGATACTTCAGGATTTTCTAATGGAGGCTTCTACACTATCCCTAATCAGAGAAAGCAGCTGATGCTAAAGGACTGACACCAGATATGTAAAAGAGATGTATCTAAGCATTTCGTTTGAGCTCTTGGAACAATTATAAGTCCCTCCCCTTATGATCTCAAGGGCTTTTCCAGAAAATAGATCATGAAAAATTCTTTCAAGTAGGCAGGACCCAGATTACGTAGTCCTCCATATCAAGAATAAGATTTTAAACATTTGATCCACGGTGGTGGTGCTGCGGTAGCATTATCACCTCACAGTAAGACGCTGACCGGTTCGACTCTCAGGTAGAGCGTCTTCTGCGTGGAGACATGCGCGAATGGACGTACCTTTGTTGAAGGTTGTGCGTTAGGGCTGGCAACTCAGCACATAAAAATCAACTGCCAATCATCAGCAGACCGGAGTTCCGCTGTGGTGACACCTAACCGGGAAAAGCCGAAAGACACAACAACAACAATCTTTCCGTGACTAGAATCCAGAGCAAATCTTGCAGCAAGAAAATAATATAGTTGCAGCGATACAACCCTTTTCACGCGCCCTCTCAGCATCCAGCATGGGAATTCACATTGCTCTGTAGTAGTAGTTGTATTTATGTATCAGAATAATTTACCTCTCTGTCTCAGAAATAATAATAAATTCTAACTTTGTAAGGGCACCCCTACAGCAATACCCAGGCCTAAGCTAGAGATGCATTTATATACCATTTTGATAATTTAAGCTCTAGTGTTCATTGTATCTAAAATAATTTATGCACTTTTAAAATCTGTATTTAAGTTTCTTGGCTCTTCACACTGAACCCTAGATTCCTAAACTTGAATTACTCAAAATGCTTCATTATAATATATACTTTTTAGAGGTACACTATTAATATGCTTTCTCTCTATTACATTTGTATGCTGGTTTCTTCTACAAAAGTTCAATGCATTTGTAGTAATCTGTTCTGCCTTCTGTTTCTCTAATGTTCCTCTTACTGATTCAAAAATGCATTATTATTGCTTAATTGCTTATAGGTTGGATCTTTCCCTCCCTGGTCTCTGCAGAAAATGCATCCTTCCTAGCTGGGCTGTCCCAGTTATTAAACAAAACAAAACAAAACTAAATTAAACTAAATAAAATGGTGTGATAAGAGCTGGGTTTGATGTAATGAAGTGACTCTGAAGAACTTTAAACAATGCATATAAGGTCACAAGTACTTTGCAGTGTGGTGCTTATATGACTATAATTACATAATTTTCTAAAAAATCACCTATAGCAAAATGAAGCAAGCATGTGTCCTGTATATTCAGGAGTCATTTACCTTACTGTATTGTTTGTGATTGTATTGTGAGCTACTTAATTTTTTTTGATGGACCCTTCTCATCTTCCTTGTGAACTTCTTTCTGGGAGTTTATGAAATCCATTTGATAGTTTTCTCATCTTGCTTCCAAGAGAACATGGTTTGCCAGATAGAAGGGTTTTAAGAAGGTATATTACACTGTAATACACGTGTATGCACTGTGAACATTCAGGAGTGGGCACTAATTTGTGGAAATTAAAAAATAAATGAGAGAGACAGCAGTGAAAGGGGGGAGGGGCACTTAGGGGGCTGTGTGTGTCTACATCTATCTTTGCCTTCAGCAGTACAAATAGTTCAGTACAATATTATTACTTCTTTTTTACCCCTGGCAATTATTCTGTTAGTGTATCTCAAACTATCCTTACACTTTACTATTTGATATTTACTAACATTTCTTGTTTCTATTGGATTGTCAGTTATGAACATTCCCAGGTTCGTTTCTGCTGTTTTTGTTTCCAGTATGCATGAACATATGCATAACTACACACACACACACACACACACACACACACACACACACACACACACACACACACACACACACACACACACACACACACACACACACACACACACAAACCACTCACACGTAAATACACAAACAATGAGCCTGAAGATGTTGTAATACTCAAAACACTGACCTAGTGTAAGTTTTCTGTTACCAGAATAGTGAACCAACTTATTTGTAAATGTTTCAGTTGCCTAGGATACCTTCAGATCATGTGGGAGACAATTCCATTATCGCAGAATGATGTGTTCCATAAAGCGGTTCATTCCCCGATGCTCTCTGACTTCCCCCAGTCAGATTATTTTCAAATGCACAGAGCTATGTGTCATTAATTCTAAATTACTGAATAGGTGTGAAACTCTCATTAATCTTTCTTAAGACAGACCACACTGTGTCAGCCTTTTTTAGCCTCATTCTCTGCTTTTACAAAACACCATTATCCTTTTAGCAAAGTAGGCATAATATTCTACTGATGGTGTTTCCATGCTGCTATGTATGAGCAGTATCTGAGAGGGGAGAGGACCAATTTAAAGTTTCCAAAGTATTACATCATTACATGTTATGCACTTTCTCGTGAGGTTTTGTTCCATGAATGTCCTCTTTTACATAGTCCAGTTGTTGTATATTAGTAAAATTGCTCTCCTTATCTAAGCCTTTCAATTCATCTATCCAGTGCATTAGCTGTGTTATTGTTCCTTGTATCAAGTGGAAATAGGCACGTGCTTCCTTCTTGTGTGACTTTTATACCTTCTGCAATTATATTAATGAGAGCCATACCTAGTAGTAATAATGCTGTTTTGGAGCAGACATTGTTCACTCTTACCTTGTATGACCTGCTGTCTAGCAAATATTTTACATAAGCTGTCTCTGTGACATCTACTGTGAAACTTGTCAAAAGCTTTGTGTACACTGTGGCCATAACGCTTTCTTATTCTACTACCAGTGACAGTCAGACAAAGAAACCTACTGGATTTATCTGACATATGAATTCCTTGCTATGAAATCCATGGTGCCCCAAATTCTGTATCCAGTTAGATTTTAATTAGTTAATTATTTTTTTATTAAAAGTAATAAGCCCTGATCTCATTTAGGTCTTGCATGAAAGTATTTTTTCTCATACCTGCAAATGCATCAAACCTTTCTAAAAGGTAACTGCTGCCACTTTTAGTACTCTGCTCTCAAACTACCCTATGTTGAAAAAAGTAGCCACTGCTGTCACAAGATCTCCTCTTGAAAATCTCACATTTCTAAGAAGTTCATCATTATTTTCTTCATCTTAGTTTTATGAGTTTCTTTAGGACCTTTTCTGTAATAACTCAGTTGTTATCACCCCATCTGCAGAAGATATGCATTTTTTTGCTGGATTTAGTATATACCCCCCCCCCCATTTTTTTTTTGGTAAAGAGACCATCAACTCTGAGGAGTCTGTCACCAGAAGTTTCTTCCATTTTCTTGAGGGCTGTTTTCCATCTTTGTATTTTTTTTGAGAATCATATGATCCCCTTGTATCTACTGTAATTACTTCAATGGGGAGAATATGATTTCATATAACAATGTACAAAATGTAACACAATACACACAGAGGGATACACCTTTATTGCATTGTCAGATCTAGTTTTCTTCTCACTCCTGGCTGTGTCTGATGCAGTAACAATGATCCATCTGACAGCTGCTTATTTAACAGATAGTTTTCTGAGTTTTCCCATATTAAATTCTGTATGTAAAATATTCCTTACCGGAACTGAAAATAGAGAATCTATGCTGATTTAAAACATTATGTAAAGGGGAGAAAACATCAACACACTATTTGTTCTGTTTGAAGTATAACTTATTGGATGATCTCAGCAGTTTAATAACTTTCCTAGTTAATCTCCTGCAGAGCTCTGTACTTCTGATTTGTGAGAGCTGATGGAGCCTATTTCTTTCTAGAAGCTGAACCGCAGATTAAACATCATAAAAAGCAGAAACAAAATAAATTTTCCCATGCAAGCAAACATCAATTTAAAAATACTTCCTATACTGAACTTCAAACAAAATAGACTGACAGTTTAACATAAACTATTGTATATTTCATCACTATAAACAGATGCAGGGAGTGCGTTTTCAAAAAAAAAAAAATCATTAAAGCCAGTAATATATTAGTAACATTTTGCTTAGTGGATTTTATTCAGGGATGTTACACGTGTTTGTTATTACGTATGTTTGGGAGTGCCAGTGCCTTCCCTGCTGCTGTCACCAGTTACCTCCGGCCAGTTATTCTGTTACTTTTATTTGTGCTCTTGATAACAAAAAGAAAAAGATATGTTGTGCAAACAGTGATGTAACATAAGCTGATCGTGACACGTGACTTAATTGTGAATGAAACAAAGGAAAAGTAGGGCAAATGGCATTGGTCCACTTTGAACTGACAGAGGCTGATGTGGCAGAAAACAGGATACAATGTCTTTCTCTCTCTGTTTTTCTTTCTCTCTCTCTCTTTTGGTTCCTCCTTTCTAAATCTAAGTTTATACATACTATAATCAGGGGATCATGGTGACACACTTGCCACATGTATGAGTCAGTGATTTGGAGCTTAAAGTCTTTGAGCACAAATCACACAGAAAGCAAAGTTCAGATGTAATGTAGACGGGGTGTTACAGGATGTGGCAGACATACAAATGAGTATAGTGCATACAGTGCATCTGCTAGGCTGGGCTTTGTAACAGGAAGTGCTGCCTTTATATGGTTTATCTGGAACTAGAACGGAAGGATCCATCTATTCCATGTGACATTATACATGATGACACCATGAAGATCCCACATGTAAATCAACATTCTGACCTTTCACTCAGATATGTATGCCAGCATTCTGTCCTATCACTCATACACATATAGCAACATTCTGACCTTTCACTGATATGCATATAAACCAGTGACTACTAGTCTTGGTCTTAACTGAATTGTTATGCCGGTTACCAAACTACATAGCCATAAGAAGTTCAAAGGTCATGTGCTGATTTAGATTTCTCCCAGTTTCCATACTTGGACTTGGCATGGTGCTACCACCAAAGAAATAGTGTAATGCATACTTCTGATAAAAAATGAAGATCTTAACATTTTCTTTTATTTTTATTTAACATTTGATAAGCAGGGTAATGTACTGTTCTGACATATTTCAGGCGTAGTCTAAGTATGAGATGCAATAAGTTAAGGGTACCATAAATAATGAAAAGAGTAAAGAACACACAAATTTGTGTATCTGTCTACAGACAGAACAAGAGAAAACATTTATTTGTATTTGTTTAGTGTGGTGGAGTATTGATCCAAATGGACCTTTTGCAGGGTCTGCCTGGTTAAGTCACTCACTCAGCCTCCTTTTACCTACTGTGTGACTCTGAGCAAATCACTTAACCAGGCTCTGCCTTAATAAGTGACTTGCTAAGAGTCACGCAGCAGGTAAAAGCAGGATCAGAGAATCAAACCCTGAACTGCAATAAGAAGTTTGTTAACTTGTTAGACAATGATCTGTGCTGTCATTGCTCAAATTGCTATGGAAAACATTCATTTCAGAGTTCATATACATTTCAACTGAGAAACATACTCACTTGGATGTTTCAGTGATCATAAGCTTTACACAATGTACAACTGTGTGTATGGAAGGCAGTGCCAGTTTGTAAACGTATTTGGCAAAGGATGTTCCATATGTGTTAATATTTATGCCAGTGTTGCTTTAATGGTGCTAAAGCTAACGGATGAGTGAGTCACGTGATCCTGCAGCCATTGTCCATCTCCAGTAAAGCTTCTTTGTTTACAGCCCATGCCTAATGTATTTTCATTGATTCATCTCGACAGCACGTATACATATCTATGTCAACAGGTACAGGTTGTCCCTGTGTATGTGGTACAATCACCTGCCCAGAAGGTTAAATAGCAGACATATAATTAAGGACATGGTAAAACACAGTGGTTGCTTTCTTTAAGTGCAGAATAACACAAGAAGCAGCACTTGACATTTTCTTTCCGCTGCAGAAGGAGCTGATTATGGGATTCTGAGTATTCAGAAATGTTTTTAAGGGATGTAGGGAGACAGTTACTACTCCAATAACTGAGAAGGCATGGTTAATTTTACTAATTTTGTTTGTAAACATCTTAGGTTAATATTATTTTCTTAATGGACCCTTAAATGGTAAAGAGAAAATGGACAGAAGTGGTCATAGTTAGTTAAACAGCCATAAGGGGGTTAGTTGTCAATATTAGAAGTTTGATGATAAAAGAAGTAAAGAGGATATCTTCTTCCTTTACCAGAAGCCAGTTTCTTTTCTTGAGGACTGAGCAGTGATGTTGTGTAATGTGCGCCAGGTGCATAAGCCAACAACTCTATTTTCTGTGGCTTTTCTGTGTTATATGAGTTATCAGTAGGCCATATTCAAGTTGGACTAATAAGATACAGTTGCTTATTTAGGAGAGAGGAATTAATGCATTTTCCTGTCCCATTTTATTTATTTTTGGTTTGTGTGTTTAATATGGTATGTAAATGTGAGAGATTAGCCTTTCCCAACATCCAGGTATTTAAAGCTGGGTTCCAGATCTGCTATGGATTAATCAATGAAAGCAAGCAACTTTCAGCTACTTTTATTTCTACTGAGTATTTTACTAGTACATTGCATACAATAAGTCAGCATTCAGGTCAGCTTTGAATTGATCCTTTTTCCGTGTCTTCTTACCCCTCTTGCCTGTTGACCATCAGGCCTTCCCCATTCAGATAGTATATAGTCCCATGCTAGAGATGTGTCCAGGACAGTACAAGGGCAAATACCATACAGCGGGTTCATCATTCAGTTAATTATGAGGGTTGCTTCAGCCCTTGGCTGCATTCTGACAATGAGGATATAATTTGTAAACCTATCGCCACCCCTAGTAGCAACATAACTGTCTGCATCACCACAGGAACTACCTGCATGCCTCTCCAGGTTGGATCCACTTGTACTGATATGGCACAACCTCTCTAGGTTGTGTCCACTTGTATTTATTCATCATGGCCTCTCCACAATGGGTCTACTTATAGTGATGCAGCATTCCCTGCCCAGGGTGGGTACGGCATATGCCACTTACTCCAAACCACTTTGTGTGGATTTTGCACTGACTGAGCTGCTACTTGAACTCAGGTCATCTGGGTTGTAGCGCAGGCTTCATTCCTCTGCACCACAGAGCCAGATGGATTTGTGTGATTTTTGATGACAAAGCATGAGAGTGATGAATGGCAGATAACTGCATAAAGTCTAATTATACATTTAGGATATCACAGAGGAAGGAGCAGATGAAGATAAAGAAGATTTGAAAGGAACCTAGAGGTATTTCTTGGTTTGGGGAGGGGGGGGGGGCAGAAGAAGACAGGGATAAGCCCATTTTGACAGCAAAAAGTTTTGCCAAGCATATGAAATAAGTCAGCCTACTGTCATTGATTTGAATCTTGCTTTTTAAAAGCAATTGATGACTTTATAGTTTGCATGGTTAAAAGTCTTGGAGATGTTACTGAAGACCACACATCTCAAATTGCCTCTGCCCATATTCAAGACAATGTCATCAATTAGAATCCATGGAAGCATTATGGTGTTAGTACTTAGTACTTGCCAGAGTCCATCCTGATGCCCTGACGGAGTGTTGTATTTTATCAGCACTGACAGGCTTGGAGATCCATTAATTCTAATAGGATCTTTCAAAAAGCTGGAATGAGGGAGATGGGTCTGAAGTAACACATATACTTCAGATTTCTGAAAGCTGGCAAATAATTACATTTTTTCCAAATGTCAGGGTAACTACAGTGACTGATAGGTTGTAAACACATTGCAGACATTTATGATTATGAGCTGTGCATAATTAAAAAAAAGATGTTGAAATCGTCTCCATGATCAGGTATGCTTTAGTGAGCTATTAGTCTTTTGTATGAAATAAAATGAGGGAAAGGGTGTACTATTATATTCAAGGAGAGTAGAGTTTTATGGGAAGAGGTGATATGAAGCTTAGAGAACTCTACAAGAAACTGTACAACATCTGTGCCTGGTTAAATAGTGGTCATGATTGTACTGCACAGGGCTGTGGTGCATCCTTACTGTTTATGTCTTTCTAGAGGTTTCTAGGAAAGTTTAAGGCCTTTGTTTTATAGTAGGTTGATTTGTGGCATCTAAAGGACACTTTTGTTGAATCTCTTATGAAGATAAGTCAATCTTTTAGATGTTTCAGGGTTTCTTCTTAAGTAGCCATAAGACAAATTCCTAAGTGAACTTACTCATACGCACACACACGTGTGTGTGTGTGTGTATATATATATATATATATACACACACACACACACACACATATATATATATATATATATATATATATATATATATATATATATATATATATATGTGTGTGCCCTTCAAATAGTCGACATTTCACAATGTCGACATTCATATGGCTGAGACCATATGATCTACATTTGAAATGTCGACTACGAGGAACCGGCATCTCCCTACAGTGTGGAATGGAAAGATTTCCACTACTGCACTGTAGTGCGATCTTGGAGATGCTATATTTAAGTTCCATGGGGGGTGTGGGGGGCGGAGGGGCAAAGCTCCCCTGCTAGCAGCATTAAGGTAAGTTAGTTTTTGTTTTTTATGCTCTACTTGTATGGTCGACATTTCAAATGTCGACCATATGGTCTCAGCGATATGAATTTTGACATTGTGAAATGTCGACCATATCAAGTAGACCCATAGTTTTATATATATAAATATTATATATATATATATATATATATATATATATATATATATATATATATATATATACACACACATGGGTCCACTTTGTAATTTCGAAATACTGAAATCTCAAATTTCAGTATTTCGAAATCACAAAGCCGAAAACCCAATCATAACTCACAAATTTGAAAACACACAACCGCAAAATTCAAAATCCCTTAATTACGCTACAGATACAGCACACACATAAACATACACAACCCCCACCCCACAGTCAAACAAATACATTTAAACTACATATAAGCAGAGGGACAAGCCCCCCCTGCACCCCCATGCTCCCCTACTTATATATTCTAACTCCGAGTTCGCACAAACAGAAACACAAACAAAACTCACACACACACACACACACACACACACACACACACACACACACACACACACACACACACACACACACACACACACACACACATCTTACAGTCCCTCAAACACACACATAGTTGTAATAACACACACTTACACATGCTAAACCCCTAACCAACATACTTACACACACAAACTTAACAAAACTAAAGCCAAACATCCACATTCCGTACCACCGGAAGCAAAATTCAAAATATCCGTGCTTTGGTATTTTGAATTTTGTGCTTTTGCCAATTTCGGAAATGTGAGTATGTGGCTTTGTGATTTCAAAATACTGAAATTCGAGATTTCAGTATTTCGAAATTACAAAGTGGACCCATATATATATATATATATATATATATATATATATATATATATATATATATATATATAAATCACTTACCCAAAGATGAAATCGCTGAGATGAGATGCCCAAAACCTGATTTTAACAAACTATCATATGGCTGAAACTTTTCTCAGGGTAAGTATTCAGTTGACCAACATTTCACGATGAAACACACAGGACTATCTCCAACCTACCCAGGTGGGGGTGCTATGCCTCCCACACTCCAACAGCTAAATATACCAACTCCAAGATCACACTACAGTGCAGAAAAGTGCAAATTTCTCCATGTTGGCCATCTGGATACTTATCCTGAGAAAGGGTTTGACAATGAGGATTGTTTCCTGTAACTGACTGCATTGCTATGGTACTAAGTGGAATGTTAGTGATGGGGAGAGAGAATGGAAAAGCAAAATGCACTTTAAAATGTATTTGGTTCTTTCTCCAACTGAGTGCAGTTTGAAGTTAGTATATATGAAAGGTGGAGTGGAGCTATGGGAAGGACGCTGCCCCTGTAAAAAGGGTTTGTTGATTTTTAGATGCATTGTATTTTCAGTTTTCTCCTGTGCTAAGTGTATAAGTTTAACCTTAAGGCAGCATGTGGACTGTTCTTTTAATGGGCTACTTTTCCATTTTGTCTATACTAAGTCTATACATCTGAGTTATAAAGATGGTGTAGATGGCTGTCTAGCTCTGTAAAACTCAACTTATAAAACAAACCAAACAGATAATGACAAGGCAGAGGAAACTCTTCACTAAAAACAGAAAATGTATTAAGTGCTTTTGGATGATAATACCAGCCTCAGACAACAGAAATTCCAAAATCATGCCATTTTCTTTCACCTAGCAAGCTTTAACACACTGGAAATTGATACAACTTCCTTAAGACCAGGAAAAGCTGATGCATTCAAAAATAATATCCATCACAACTCACACTGCTCTAAGATAAGATTCTAAGGTCCCCCCTAGGATTTATTGGCACTTGTTCCAAAAACTACAAACTTAAAACTATGATTACGAAATTCTTTAATATGTTTAACTAATGCACTCATTTCCTTTACTGTTTGGATGCTGCAGTACCGTCATATCTTGTAACACTCCTTTCCTCAACATGCGTACACTATCTGTGTGTAATATATAACTATCTACACCAATATTTTCTAAACTATTTACAGACCCAGCATTTTGGGAAAGTATCACTGCATATTGTCTTGATAACCTCTTCTTAATCACTTCAAATTTTACATCATCTATCATAACCTCAGTGTACCCCCTGTTTTTAAACATATTCCCAATAAAATGGCATTCATCAAGAAAATCTACCAAATCTGTAACTATTATACCCGCTGTCCTTTTATCACACCTTTTTTCACATGATAAGGATTGTTACTAGAAAAATGCAGGAACTTATTAAAACAGGTTTTCTTTCAAAATATTCTTGCTTTCAAACCTGCATTGGATTTCATTAGCAAAATATCCAAATATGGTATAGAGGTAGTACCTGTTTGATATGAGAATCTCAGAACAAACATTGCTAGCATTTATAAAATCCATAAAGGCTGGAATCTCTTCAACAGCCCCCCCCCCGCAATGAATAAATCATCTAGAAAATGGACATACATTATAACATATTTAAAAAAATCACTGTCAAACAAGTAACATAACTCCCACACCAACATAAGGTTCATAGGTTCATAGGTTCATAGATAGGTACTAGGCTATCGGCTCAAGGGCCTAAGTAAGCCAAGCCAACAAGGTTCCCTGGCGTACACCACCCAAGAAAGTTAATTTCCTGTGCCCCTGTCGAGCAGAGACACAGAAGTGATCCCCGGGGTGTATTTCCTATTTCCCATCCACTCATTAAGATTTTTCTTGAAGAATGCTAATGAGGAACTTTGCTTGACATAGATGGGTAGCTTGCTCCAGAGTATAGGAAGTCTCTGGGACAGGACTCTATCCCTCCAGCATGTCCTGTATAGGACCACACAGTGAACCCATAGCAACACCTGTTACCTGTTTAAAATAATGACCACCATAATAAATATAATAATTGACGGTACTACAGCACAATATGAGTAATGCACCACACAATGTAGAAAATGCATTTATTTCTACATTTAATATGAATAGTAAATAAATTATGGATATTATTCATAAAAATTGGGCATTTTTAAGGTCAGATAGAGTATTGGTAGAAAAGTTGGGGATATTTAGTCATGATGATAATTTTAAAGACTGGTGTGATAGTCTGTCCTTATTTAAAACACAATGTGTATGAAGGATGAGGAAGTGTGGTATGAGTAGTCAATGTAGTTCTATCTTGGAATGTGACTGAGTACTTTTGGGTAGTAAGAGTATTTGTTTCTGGCATTTTGCTTGCCAAACTAAAGGGGTGGTTTATGCTGCTAAGTGCTGTTTGTGTGCAGCTTATTATGTGGGTAAAACTGAGCACATGCTCAAACAGCGGAATTATGAACATAATTATGACATCCACACAGTAAAGGAAATGAGTGCATTAGTTAAATATATTAAAGAATTTCATAATCATAGTTTTAAGTTTGTAATTTTGGAACAAGTGCCAATAAACCCTAGGGGGGGGGGGACCTTGGAATCTTGTCTTAGAGCAACGTAAGTTGTGGTGGATATTATTTTTGAACACATCAGCTTTTCCTGTTCTTAATGATGCTGTATCAATTTCCAGTTGAAAGTGTTTGATAGGTGAAAGAAAATGTTTTTAAATAACATTTATTTTACTTTTTAAAGAGTAATGATATATATTGTTTCTGGTTATTAGTTTTAATTGTAAAGGGGAGTTTAAATTGTTAATTGATTAAGTCAGTTAAGGGTATTTAAATGGGGTCATATGACTGTTTTTTTGAATTTCTGTTGTCTGAAGAAGGCTGGTATTATCGACTGAAAGCCCTTAATAAATTTTCTGTTTTTTTAGCAAAGAGTTTCCTCTGCCTTGTCATTATCTGTTTGTCTAGCTCTGTAAGTCATGTCTGTTTGTTGTGTGAGTTCTCTGCCTGGTGCTCTGTAGCTTAATTTTAATGTATATTTAACAAATAATACTATATTCTGGCTTTGTTTGCTTCAGATCCTGTGCTGGCACTGTTCTTCCAATTTATGCCATTTCTTTTGGTAAATAACATGCATCTCAAATAAGACCAGTTGTGTACCTCACTCTTATAATTTGCAGTTTCCATCTGTTTCCCAGCAGCGTGGACTTTCAGCTCCTTTTAATTTCATGAGTGCAGCTTACTTTATGCAGTTAGAAGGCTTTTACATGGTTCTTATTTTGTTGACTTTAATATTTATTCACAAGTGGGTATCATACCAGGCAGTCGAGGCTTCACATTTGTGGTGCTGTAGAATGGACTGTCTGAATATCAAAAAGGCATGAGAGTTTCCCTTCTGTACCTCTGAGAAAATATCACTAGACTACTGTAACACATCAGCTTTGCTCATTTGGATGTGTTGATGTTTATTGGCTTGTGGATTGTTATCACCGTACTGAGTTTTTGTGACCATTGGAGTTACCAGGCATTTATATCACTATCAAGAAACACCAGCAAGCAAGCAAATAAAATAAAAAATACAAAATCACCAGCACATCACCAGAACATCTTCTTTTATTCAGTTAGCGATCTGGTACCTCGCCCTTTCGCCTTCATGGATCGCAAAACATTCACATTTTAAGCTAGTTAATATACTTATTCATCCTAATTAACACAGACAACTTACATTCAATAATTGATTCATATTAAACATTTAAAGTGACACAGTACATATTACATAAATTAAATTCACTATTCCATCAGTGTTTCACTACAAAAAATTAAATATAAATATAAATAAATAATTATTTACTATTGAATGTTGGATAATACAATTATTATTAGTTGTTAAATACCCAATTCCTGATTCAAGCCAAAGGGCTTCAAAGTTTTAAACTTTAAGATCATTCTAGTTTCTAATTCAAGTAATTTATTAGTATAGTCCCTCCCTCTAGTTAAAAGAGGCTTACCAAGTACGCAAAATTTTAAACTGCTAGGGGAACCATCATGTTTAGCAAGGAAATGTTGGGCAACAGGACTAACTTTGCTCCGGTTCCTAATATCTTTTAAATGTTCTAGTACCCGAATTCTAACCATACGTTTAGTTTGTCCTATATACCAAACATTAGCACAAGAACAACCCAGAATATATACTACCTCTAACGATCTGCAGTTAAAGTATAACCTAGGAATAAATGTTATACCATTAATTATATTCAAATTCTTAACCCTGTCACAAATACTGCAAAACATGGAAAAGTGCCAGATGGTGAACTATTAACATGATTCCCTTTCACAAAATTATAATTTAATAATTCTTTCAAATTCTTTCCCCTCTTAAAAGAAAAAGTAATATGTTTTGGAAACAAATGGCCAATATTTTCATCCTCACTAACAATGTACCAATATTTTGTCACTATTTTAGTTAATTCCTTCGAAAAGGGAGAGAATCTAGTGACATAGAAGAGCTTTTCTTCATCATCATTCTCCCTTACATCATGCATTTTATCTTCAAATCTCTCATTCCTATCTGATAAGTGTGAGTGTTGATTTGGCTCATCATAAAGATCCCCCAAAATTTTACACTTGCATTCCAAAAGGTGAGTCTTATCATAACCTCTTTCACTTAATCTTGACAAAACGTTATCCAATTCGTTAGCCTTTTCATTCCTGTCACTAGTGTGGTTAGAAATTCTTTTAAATTCACCAAAAGGTAAGGAATCTAATAAATGTCCAGGGTGCATGCTAGTAGCATGCAAGAACATATTCACTGAGGTTAACTTCCTAAATGGCCTAAAACCAATAGATTCTCCATCATTAAACAAGGTTACATCCAAAAAGTTAATATGTTCCCTATTTATTTCATAAGAAAAGGTTAAACCATGTTCATTATTATCAAGGATCTCAAAAAAAATCCAAGAAATCACTAACATCACCCTTACAGATAAAAATAAGGTCATCTAAAAAACGCTTATACAATATAACATTGTTCTTGAAAAACAGGGTTGGGTAAATAAATTTCCTCTCAAAGAATCCCATATAAATAATAGCATATGAGGGCGCAAAAGCAGCCCCCATAGCCGTACCTTTTAACTGCAGAAAAAAACTCATTATTGAAAGAAAAATAATTATGAGTTAAACTAAATTCAAGTAAATTAATCAAGAAGGTAGTTCTGGGTCCATCACCCAACATCTCCATGATTGATTCCAAACCCCATCTGAGATTAATATTTGTATAAAGTGATTTAACATCAATAGTAACCCAATAGTAATCTTTTTGCCGTCTGATCTGAGACAATTCACTTAATAAGTCCTGAGTATTCGAAATATGCGCCACAACCTTTTTTAAATGTGCTTTTAAGTGGAAATCCAAAAAAATATTAACATTACTTAGAAAAGAACCAACCCCTAATACAATAGGTCTACCCGGGGGTTTATGCAAACACTTATGCACTTTAGGCAAAGCATAGAAAGTAGGGGTAATAGGTTTCTTAATATACAATTTACATATATCCTCATGATCGAAGAAACCAAAGTGTTCACCTCTCTCTAATAAAGTCAAGAGTGCATCATTATATTCCGCTATTGGGTCCGTAATTAAACGTTTATACTCTTCTGTGTTGTTCAGCAGATCAGCCATTATTCCACAATAATTCTGTTTGTTTAAAATAACCCAATTACCTCCTGTATCAGCACACTTAAAGATAAACTCAGTTTTTTGCTTTTCCATACTTATAAGAGCAAACCATTAATTTTTGCTTAAGTTATAACATTTATTTTGTCTTAAAAATTCAGATAATGTCACAGAAATTTCTTTAAACAAGACTTTCAAAAATACAGAGATGGCAGGCGCCTTAATATTCAGTAGAAATTTCTTATCAGTTACCAGATGAGGTAATGCTAACTTTTCATAGCCAGTGTGGTAACAACTAGAATTCTCAGTAAATTCATCCAAGCAGAAAGATTCAGCATTATCATAGTCATAAATTGACATATTTAATAAATCCTCATCAAATTCATTACTAAAACTATTAGAATGAACGTTCTCAACAGAGTTTACATCATTTTTCTGAAAGAAAACTTTTAAGTACAGTGTCCTGCTGAATGCCTTTAACTCAAAATACAAGTCAGCAAAGGAAGGAAAATGTGTGAGTACAAATTTACTACCCCTTGATAATACAGCTTTCATATCATTTGAAAGATTCAAATCAGATAAGTTTATAAAAAATGTCCGTTCATTGTACTCACTCTGCTGCTCATCACTTGAAGTGATTTCTGCCCTTTCTGCCATTTCTCCCCCGGCCAGATTTATTTGCCTGAAAGGAGTGTTCAGTTATTGGAGAGACTGAAGTGCCATTAGCCCCCTCAGCCTCTAAAATTAAAGAAGCTGCAGAGTCAATAAATGTTACATTTTTAGAAACATGTTTAGTTACATTTTGCTCCGCTGAAGACGCTGATACACTCTTATGGTAACCGCTTCTAACCTTTGACCTGCTTCACGTTGGTTCACGCTGCCACGAAGAAAGAATCCCTGTTTCATAATCTTTCAAGTCCCTTATTAGTTTATTTCTTTTACGCTGAATAATATCAGTCTCAAGCTTAGAAATCTTTTCATTTATTTTAGAAATCTGCACTCTATAACAAGACTCCTCAACTACCTCGTCCTGTAAGTGCAAGATTTCTGCCTTTAATTTATCATGTGCTCTCATGTTTCACTTCACCAAAATACGGAGCCTATTCAGGGTACAATCCAGAGATGCTTTCTTCCATTCCTCGAAGAGGTCATTCTCCTCTTCCAAAAATTGAGTAGCAGGGAGCCTATAAATACATAGCCCCCTCGGAGGTAGGTTTAGACTTATATACTTCTCCAGAAGTCGAGTGTCCAAGAAAAGAGCAACTTCTTTGGCCATTAGTCTCTCCAAATGTTGAAATCGCCCATCTGAATCATGATTTCCACCAACATTCCAGGGATCCAACAAGGTGAACTTTTTTTCTCGTTCACTCACAATATCCGCAAAAAGAATGCCTTCTGGCAAATTAAGCTGCCCAGGAGTCCCAGCTGTTTGCGACATTTTAACACCGGTGCAAGTGATAGTGAAATATCTCCAAACTCAAACTCAAGAAACACCAGCAAGCAAGCAAATAAAATAAAAAACACAAAATCACCAGCACATCACCAGAACATCTTCTTTTATTCAGTTAGCGATCTGGTACCTTGGCCTTTCACCTTCATGATCACAAAACATTCACATTTTAAGCTAATTAATATACTTATTCATCCTAATTAACACAGACAACTTACATTCAATAATGAAGGCGAAAGGCCGAGGTACCAGATCGCTAACTGAATAAAAGAAGATGTTCTGGTGATGTGCTGGTGATTTTGTGTTTTTTATTTTATTTATATCACTATCTCTGTGCTGACTGCATTTTTCTCCTTCTACGGCCTGTCATATGAAAGGCTACTACATCATACTGACCATTAGTGTTCTTGTCCTATTCTCTTTCTCTATCATGGCTGCCACATGGGCTGTCATGGCCTGCATTTCCTCCAATATTCCTTGCAGTGGTTGAAGATCTTCACACAGGCCATGCAGCACACTGATCAGTGTTGACATGGTCTGATTATCGTCTTTCTATGTTTTGATCATAGCCTTGCACATCTGCTGACTGATGTCAATGGTAGCATCCAGGTTATAGAATAATCATGTCTCAGGTAGCCGACAGACACCAATTGCCTTTCCCCAATGACATGTATATATACTTTAGAGGCAGGGCTGCCCTCTGATGTTGGCTGCATTGGTATGGACTGTGTATCATTTGTAGGGTTTACATGGGCAGGATGCAATACACTAAGTAGAGTTGCTATGATGTTCATTCTGGGACTCCACAGTCCCATCAACTGTGGAAGAAGGGGATGCTCTGTCTACTGTTAGCATTGCTGGCAGAGCCATTGTGTCGTTTGACTGTGCCAAGTGCATGATGCCATTACTGTCAGTTTCTGTAGACATGTTGGCGTCAAGCATGTGCTGATTAGTAGTGCCAGATCCTCTCCCAGAGGAACCTGTGAATGCATACAGGTAACATAATAATATGTAAGCCAATATACACATTACTCCTACCACTGTGCAGTAAACAGATTTCAACATCCCATGTATATACATAGCTTATGAGCACATGCATGCCTTGTGCTACAAGCTGTCTCTTTTGCAGGCCCAATATCCTGAGAGATAGAAATGTAGAATTGTGTGTCTGAGTACACTGTGCAGAGGTGTTAGGCAGTGTCATATTGGAATGGCATGTAACTTTACGCACATGGGGCAACTTCTACAGACACTCAGGCAGTGGTATAGTGCAGTTGTTCTGAACTACAATCTTGATATCTCTTGGCAACACTATTGCAGATAATCATGTGTGATACACCAGGATGTTGTGCTACATAATGTCCTGCAGGAATGGCATTTGCCACTACTTTCTTGGGGTAACACCAACACACACTGAGGCAGTCCTGATCAGCCTGACTCCCACATCTAATCCACCACCAGGTATTAATTTTCTCACACTGTCATCATTGAAGGGTAGTAGGAACTCCTCAATGTTTGTGAGCTGCAGCTATTTTGTGGGTACATCCCTAATGTTCAAACTGTTTTCAGCCCCCAACCTTGATCCTGGCATGCAGATCATGTTAGTGACCTTGTAATACACTTGCATAATTATCTGATTGTAACTATCCACAACACTGATGTTTTACCCCATTTTCTGCCATACCTGGTTGTGGAAGGCCTTGCATTACCAGTATTCCTGTCTGTGGTCACTTTCTATACATGTCAATATAGTCATATATCAGCTTTATTCTGTATCCAGTGTTCCTCACTGTAGTATGGTCTCCTACGAAATGGAAACCACACTTTTTTATTGTGCTACAAAGGGACTCATAGCACAAATTTTATGTTAATGAGTTATTAAGTGCTTCCAAATCATATCTATAATGCAGTGTGTTATCAGTTGTATTCTGAGCAACTTGGCTAAGCCTAGCTCATACATGAGAACTGACATAAATTAAGATGTGTGTGTGTGTGTGTTTGTGTGTGTTTGTGTGTGTGTGTGTGTGTGTGTGTGTGTGTGTGTGTGTGTGTGTGTGTGTGTGTGTGTGTGTGTCTGTGTGTCTGCTGAGGAGCTAGGAAGGGCTCATGTATACAGTGGATACATCGAATGTGCTTACAAATTGTGCAGAGCTCTACTGTATACATCAAACTAAAATGTGTGGGAAATATCTGCCCACAAACATAAGAAATGGGTGCATGTTGAAGTCCTGCTATAACTTCATAAATTACCAAAGTTAGCCAGCAACTGCAGCCTTGTGCTAACACTGCAAACTTTCTCTGTAAGAAGCTGTACATGTCTTGACGTAGGGGCACTGGCAAGCAGACAAACCCACTATACTAGCAGCCTTACTGCACAGATGTTAAGTGATGGACACCAGCTTTTTCATTTATGTGGATGGAAAGAGAATGGATATGGACACTGGTAAAAGGGAAAAGAGAAGGGAAACACAGTAGGATAGGAAAAGATGATTATGCTGGAGGTGGTAGAAGAGGAGGGTATGTTACATTTTTTGGGAAACATACCCCCTTTTTCTGAAATATACATATAAAGGGAGGAAGAATATGGGTATTGGGAAGCAAGGGCAGGGAATCAGGGATGAGATAAGGACCTTTGACAAAAGACATAAGAACTCAGACAAGACAGACAAAGGTGGGTGATCACACCATAGTCTATGTTCACAGAGAGAAGAGAAGACTGACAAACAGATGATGGGGATAGGAGGGTGACTTGGGACCAGTGTACCATCAAACCAGCCTGCAAATCTTTACTGACAGACCTACCTGTGGTGTCTGAGTATGGAGTCCCTGATGTTGAGGGGGTAGTCTCTGATGGCTTGATGTCTGGAATGTGACAGT
The DNA here is from genome assembly GCF_019279795.1 of Protopterus annectens. NCBI lineage: Eukaryota > Metazoa > Chordata > Ceratodontiformes > Protopteridae > Protopterus > Protopterus annectens. The sequence goes on along the minus strand of NC_056741.1, from coordinate 560,849,795 downwards.
TCAGCGAGTCATCTACCTGCTGCAGAAGATGTGGGTATGGGTCACACTGCCACTCCGGTGCCCTCTTAAATGCATCCTTGGTCCCACTCATTTTTAACTCCTTACCTCTTATCTCTGACTCTAAACCACCATCTTGCTCCTTAGTATTTCCATAATCAGTAGTCAAACAGAATACAAGCCACATTTTGTTTTCTAGTTCTGAAGGATGCACCTGCCCACTACTCAAAACTCTCAGAGCTTTGTGGTGATACATTTTCACTTGCTGACTCTTTGTAGGGTTCAGAATGTTTTATGGCAGAAGCCGTAACCTGCTTAAGCCCAGTTACTCACCCAGAAAAGTTATATCGCTTTACTATTCACTCCTTCTTGCATTATTTCCTCCAGTTTTTCATCATTCAATGCATTTCCTGATCATATGCTAATTCCCTATAATATCTCCTTACAATTATGTTTCCATTTATTGACTCACTTGAAACTGAGACTGATAATTGATCTAAGGACTCACTTCAATTATTGCCTGTGATTGAACCAAATGGGCAAATGTTAATATCAAACAAAAACAGTTATGGCACAACAGGGTACAAAATAATACATTTTTAGAACAATTATATAATATATATTTTTTTAACAGTAACATGGACTGCTGTTTTTTGTGCATAAACATATTCAATATTTGTAGTCAGGTATGTAGGTGCCAACAGTCTGTGCAACTATCTACAAATATGACAAGCCTATATATAGACATCAACATTATATAAGCCTTTTATTCTTGCGTAAGGATCTATGAAACATGTTTAATGTAACAGATACATATACAGAACTCTCAACCTCTTAGAGCAAGAATCAAGGACAAAGTTATAAATAATACATCTCAAAAATCAGGGACAGCTCTTATATATCTATTAAAATTATACACTAAATAGCTTTTGTAGTAACACACATTTTCTGAAGGAAAAGAAGACTGAAACTCAAATGTCTCTCCTTATTTAATGACAGCAATGATTTGCTAGAAAACCTCACATTTTACAAGAAACAGACAACATTTATGAGGCAAAGTCAGGGAGAACTGAGAGGTATGGCTTACTATCTATAATGTTGCTGCTTTGGGCCATGTGTCTATACTACAGATGCTTAGACTGAGGCATGCTGGCTTTCCCAGGATGGTCTGAGAATCTGGAGACCTGAGGATTCTCAGATGAGTAAGTGCCATAGCTGTCCGATTTCCCTAATCACAACTCAGATATAGTTGTAGTTGCAACTACATTGGTAGGGGATCCTTCCAATAGGCATAGCTTGATACCTGATGAGGAAAATTTGTTATCCCTTCCTGTGGATGACTATGGTGTTGAAGATTATGGAAAATTTACTATTAATGGTGGTGTAGATACTGGCAGTTTTGTATGTTCACCCTGTTTACACAAATATTGAAGAAGGTCAGTGTTAACAAGAAGCAGTTTAGACACAGAGATATTTAATGTATTTGTAGACAATTTCCATTTCTACATACCTGTTTCAAAGTCTGTCTCCAAGGTACTTCAGGATTACCAATTTTACCCAAGTACACAGAAGCATCACATGGTACATATGGATTTCTTCAATTTAACCTGTACTACTAAATATGTAGGGCTTTACTGATAAATGCATAATGCAACATCCAATAGAAAAATATTTGTCATATGGTAGCAACTGCACCATCAATGATAGACTGTGGTGCAGGACAGCAGACTAATGTTGACAGCCATATGGCTGTCAACTATGATTCCATTAGTCTCATACGCATGACACAAACTAAGGACAGTGGCACACAGTTACAAAGCAGCAGGTCAATGACTCCAGAGGGTGAGGATGCATCAGAAGTAATGTGTTACATAAAGGGGCTAAATACCTGTGAAGCTCCACCTCTATCTCTCTCTCAGATGCACATGTGAAACCTCTGGAAGAGGACAGGACAATGTTGGAGGGTAGAATACCCACCATGCAGGCTGACCACAAGTGTACCAGACAAAGGCAACAATCAGCTGATTCCTGAGACACATGAGACACTGTCTGCACAACACCTAATGTGTTAGGATGTTACTCAGCCACAGAATACTTCTACTGAAAGTCAGCTAGAGATGGTGAGAGCACTGTAAAAAATACATTAGGGCATTCAATAATACATGGGGATGGAGGAGGACAGAGACAATGCTATGATGATCCTCCTGCAGACCGTGATTGGTCACACAGAATCCATGGCAACCTCTGTGTGCACACATGTGAGGGCTTAGTAGACACAGTTGTTTGAGGCAAATGTTATGTGTGCATTCATTGTTGGCCATGTTTGGTATACACCACAGGTGGTCCAGCCAGCTCATCCCTGGCTGTGGATTCTTCCATGAGGCAGTATTTTGGACATTGTCAGACATCAGCATCACATGCAAGGACCTTACTGTCAAGGCCATGCTCAAGCCATACCAGACAGTCATTATCATAGGCCTCAGTAGCATCACATTAGTCCTGTCACCATAGTAACACTGTTTCAAGCTCTCATGGTACCACCCATTCCTTCTGACCCTCTCCAAAGTTATCCTTAAAGGACATTGTGCATGACATAGTCCAGATATGACCTACATCCCTGCTGCCATATATGCTTAAAAATCAATCCCCCTTCCCCTCATGGTAGTAGCAACTTGGCAGATCAATTGCACAGGTTAATAAGTTAAAAACAAACAAAACAAGAAAGACCATCAACTGGAAATTTTAAAAAAAGCAGGTATACACTTACCTTTTGGGAAAAGAAAAAAAATAAAATTATACTCACATAGTACTTGGTCATCTATATACAACATGAAAACCATTAAAACATTAATATCAACATTCCCTTTAAAGGAAGGGATGGGATTCCATTAAGTAAGCAAAGCAGAACATCCTCAAATTTGTTATTAAGCCTGCATCTATATCTACATGAATGGTTACATTTTGTCAAACATGCCTTGCTTCAAAATTCCATCTACTGTTCTGTCCACCTCCACACTAGCATGCCTAGCATTTGTGTCTCTGTCCAGAGTGCAAATGATGACAGCTTTAACTATATTAACTATGCATTTGTGTAGGGTGCATGGATGAATGTTTGATGCACACTGTAAGGCAACTATGTGCTACACAGCATAGCCTACAGTTAACATGTATAAATTTGTCTGATTGTCTGGTCATCCTCACTATCCTCAATGGCACAAATTTCAGGTGACTGCAAGCTGCACAACCTGTATGTGTGTGTGTGTGTGTTTGTGGGGGGGGGGTCTGCTGGCAGTGGTTGTGCTGTTGGTGAACTAGCCAATTGCAGAATCATATTCTGCAGAATGCAACACATTAGATTCCACGTGCAGTAGCAGGGCAATTCTGAACAGCCCCTGCCCCCAGACTCATCTAGGAAGTGGAAATGGATTTTAAGCAGGGCAAACAATTTAGTCAATGACCATCTGCCTCTGGGACAGGATGATGTTGCATGTGCCAGAAGCATAGCTGGCTCAATTAGTGCCCTGGACTGGTACTTTGAATCACCACCCCACACTCTTAGCTCTTCAAGTGAAGAACAAAAAAAAATGCACTTCATATAATAAGCCATGTTCAGCTTATCACAGTTGCATCTATACACCAATCCAGCAAAAAAAAAAAAAAAATAGACATTTCTTCTACTCCATCACCAGATGGCATATTCCCCCTCCCTCCTGCCCAGCCATTCAGGTCCCATTTCTGTGCCCTGTCCCTAACATTCCTTTAACATAGTTTATTTTAAAAAAATCTTCTTTTAAACTATAGCAAATTGTTTGCTACAAATGTAGCAAACAGTAGCTACAGTTTACACCTGCCTGCACAGAGTGATTCAGTGTTCATGTTTTAGTTAAAAAAAAAACTTTTTAAACCATAGCAAAATGCTTGCTACAAATGTAACAAATAGTGGCTATAGTTTGTATCTTTCCTGCATGGAGCATTACTGTGCTCATCTTTTTTTAAAGCTTTTACTGTTACAACTGTAACAAACTGCTGCTACAAATGTAGCAAACAGTTATTATAGTTTATTTCCTGCCTGGCTGCATGGGACACTACAACATTCAGGTTTTAATTAAAAAAAAAAATATATATTTTTTTTACTTTTATATTGTAGCAAGCAAGCAATTGCTACAGTTTAGATAACACACAGAATGCTACAGTAAATTCAATACCAACTTTTAAAACCCAATATTGCATTAAAGAGTGATCGGGATCAGTTGACCATGCCCCCTAACAATTTGAACCTGGGGCAATTGCCCCTCTTGCCCCACCCTAGCTATGCTACTGCAGTGTTGTTCTGTAGCTCTCTATGGTTTGCAGACTAATGTCATTAGCTAGAATTTGAGTGTGTAGCCTGCATCACCTGCAAAAAATAATGGTGATATGGGCACATGGAGATGGGGGTGATTAATCATTACTCTATATAAACATAGCTCTGGGAATATCTGGTGATTCATACTGCACTTGCCTACTTGTGCATGAAATGTGGGAAGCATGGACATTCCAGGATGCTGGGCCAAAATGCTGGTGATACAGCCACATGTACCACACACATTGCCTGACATGCAATGGAATACTAGGCCTTTCTGTTATGGCATCTCTATCCCCATGGGCCAGGTGGGGTCATGATAGTCACACAGGTGCAACGTTTCATACCAGGTACCTCAGGGAACTATGCCACACCATAGAAAGTACACATGGTGGTAGCTTGGTGCTGTAGTGATGGTCAGAAATAGATATGCTCTTCCATATGGGCTAGAATAACACTTAAGAACTGTTGCAATATTCTGGAGTCTAAAACTATGAGCTACCCAAGCTGTTCCTTGTCTGTCTCTGAACGGTCCCTGTGGCATGTATTATGAGAGCTGGATGCAAGAAAAGGAAGGCCAAACTTTTCCTCAGTTTCAGATTGCGGGCCAACCAAGTTCACCAAAGCCCTAATAATGCTCCTTTTCACACAAAAGAAGTCAAGACCTTCCTACTATTCACATTTGTAGTGTAGTTTATGGTAAAGCTTCAACTTTGGGTGCCAAGTACCACTCAGCACACCTACTTGTAACAAGATAGAAAAAAGTGTTGAAAAAGTGGGAAACACTGAAATTGCAAGGTGACTAGAAATGGCAGTGCATGCCTTTTTGTAACCAATTTGTGCAACAGGAATCACAAAAGGAGAAAAAGATGCCCAATCAACATACTATAGGCACAACACTTCATACATCCTGATTTAAATGTCATTATGCCCTTATTTGCATATGATTTTGTTACTTTTTACGGCTTGCACATATGTACAGCAAAGCTCTGTGAATCACGCTGTGTTTGCACATCTGCATCTTGTGAAGGTGCATACTTTGTAGATGTATAACTATAACAACCACCCATAGCCCACAACATTTTTTATCAGTGAGGTGTTATTTAATGTTTTTTTTATTATTATTATTTTAATCTGTGCAGTCAGAATTGCACTGTTAGGTGATAAAGTATTTTGAAGCTGTCACTGTCTGGGGTCATCTGAAAATTGGCATTGTTTGGCCCAGCCATAACATTATTTAACCAAAACATACTTTTCAAATCAAAGGTTTTCACCAGAAATCACAATGAACTGTAAATTAAAAGAGTGTCTCATTAATCTGTGTCATCCTTTTCCCTCTATTTCTATAATGGATGTTCTATTTAAACACATAGAATTCCTCTCTGTCTATTTTATCTCAAGAGACTTTGAACATAGTTTTTTTTTCAGCTTCTACTGTTTGTGTAACATGCAAAATGCTTGTGAAACAAAATGGACTGTACTGAAATGGTTTTGGTTTAATATGGATACCAGGATGACAGGATACTGGATTTTCATGTCAAGTCATTTTCTGAGTAATATTTCACTGTCATTCAAGTTTGTGTGCTATTTTTTTAATGATTAGTAAGGAGTTGAGAACTGCAGTTTTTCATACATAAATGGTTTGAACCACAGAACTTTTCTTTTATGCATTTTGAAATAGTCTTCTGTTAAATCACTCAAATAAGCCTACTAAGAGTGACTCAGATTACTCAGATAGACATCATCCTTTGCAGGCTAGTTTTATTCGTTATTGCCATTGCATTCCAACAATGTCTCTTGAATGTGAAATGTTTTTCATAGGTTCATAGGTAGGTACTAGGCTATCTGCCCGAGGTCATTGTAAGCCTAGCCAAAATGTGTTGGCTTTTGCCACCCGCTTAGATTAATTCCCTGAGACTCTGTCTAGCAGAGCCACTGAAGTGATCCCCAGGACAATTTTTCTGTTTCCAATCCACTCATCAAGGCTCCTCTTGAAGAGCACTATTGAGGAGCTCTGCTGAATGTAGATTGGAATCTTGTTCCAGAGGCTGGGAAGTCTCTGGGACAGGAATCTATCCCTCCAGCATGTCCTGTTTATTGCTGTGGTGAGGTTTAGATCCCTAGAGCATGTAGCTTGGGTAGATTGGGTTTTCTTTATGTGGAGCATGTCCATCAATTCTGGGTTTGACATAGCCTTGTATGTCAGGCAGAGATTACCTCTGAGTAGGCGGTATGCAGCCGAGTACAGATGGAGTTTCTTTAGTTGGGCTGCATAGGGTGTCAGTTTGAGGCCTGTAATCCTCTTGGTGAGGTACTTCTGTGGCCTATCCAGCTGTTGAAGGTGTCTCATGAGGTACATCCTGAAAGGGGAGTTGTACTCAATAATGGGTCTATTGAGTGATGAGTAGAGGAGCACAATGACTTCTTTTGATCTAGACGTGAACCGTTTTGTGATTAGGTGGGCCACATAGAAGGATCTTCTAACCACTTTGGCAACGTGATTGTCAAAGGAGATGTTACTATCCACTAGGGTCCCAAGACCCCTTATAACACTTTCTGTGTTAAGAGGACTGCCACCTATGCGATAGTCCATGGGTACTTTGTTTTTGCCAAAAGGGATGACAATGCACTTTTTGGCATTTAGCTTGAGGCCATGGTTTTGATACCAGGTATCCATATCTGTGAGATCTTTTTGGAGGATGTCTGTGTCAGAAGGTGAATTGATTATGGCACCCAGTTTGCAATCATCTGCAAACTTGGTCAGCCATAGTCCTCCTGTATTTGCCTGCACCTTGGAGAAGTATATACTGAACAGGAGAGGTTCCAGGACTGAGCCCTGGAGGACCCCACTTGTTACTGGTTTGGAGTTAGTCCTGGAGCCTGTAACTCTCACCATGTGGGTTCTGTCCATGAGCCAGTTGGCAACCCATCTGGTGATGCAAGGGTTTATGTTCAGGCTGGTGAGTTTGTCTATGATACCTGAATGGGGAATGGTGTTGAAGGCCTTTGTGAGCTCTAGGTAGGCTGTGTGGATCACTGTTCCCTCGTCTATAGCCTTGGTGACTGTCTCGAAGAAGTCCACTAGGTTTAGGAGGCATGATCTGCCTTTAACAAAGTCGAATTGGGTAGGGTCCAGTGTTTGGAGGTTTCCAATGTCTTTGTTAATGAGTTCCTTGATGATGCTCTCCATGGCCTTGCAGACCAGGCTTGTCAAGCGTATGGGATGATAGTTCCCGGGGTCTGTGGTGGCTCCACCTTTATGGAGTGAGATGACCATTGCTGTGCACCAATCTGTGGGTACATAGCCTGTGGTGAGGCTATGACTGAACATGGTGTTTAGGTGGGGGGCTAGATCGTTTTGGTGCTTGTGTAAGACACAGCCTGGGATGCCATCCGGTCCCATGGATGCTGTGTTTCTGGCTTTGGAAAGAGCCAAATTTACCTGTGTGTCTGTGATTGCTGGGGCTCTACATTCTTCTGGTATGTTTATGGGTGGTATGTTTATGGGCCCTTTAGGAGGTGAGAGGGGGTAAAGTTTGCACTGAACCTATCTGCCAGGATGTCGGCAATATCAGTTGGTTCAGTATATTTTGTGCCATTTTGCAGTAGCTCAGAGCAGATCTGAGAGTTGCCATTTAGATTGTTAACATAGCTAAAGAAAACGTTGTGGTTATCTTTGCAATCCTTGGCAATTTTTCTTTTGAAACTTGCCTTGGAGGATTTTATGAGGGATCTTAGCTTCTTCCTGATCAGGGTGGTCTTCCCATCTTGGGATTTTACTCTTTTTTTGTAGTAGTTTCCTCCTTCTGTTGTATAGTTTGTTTATGGCAGGGGTCCACCAGACTGGTTTCCTTTTTTTGGAGGAGTGAGTCTTGGTTTTGTTTGGGATTGCATGATCCATGCACGCCTGTAGTTGCTAGAGTGCATTAGTGTAGGATTCTGCATTCATGACTGTGTTATCTTTTTGCATGGGCATTATGAATTTTGCCACCTCAGTCTTAAGTAACGTGAAGTTTGCTTTTGAAAAAAATTTCACGGTGGTTTCCTTGATTGGGGGTGGGGGCAGGATGTGGATATCTAGGGTGATTAGTTTAAGGTCTGATCTAACCAACGAGGGGTTGACCTCAAGTATGGAGCACCGGTCACCCATGTTAGTGATGACCAGGTCCAGTATATTGCAACATCTGGTGAGGGTGTTGACAAGTTGATCCAGGGCATTAGAGTTTATAAATTCCAGGAAGCGTTGAGCAAGGGAATTTGTACATGAGTAGTTTTCCCAGTTAATGTTCATCCATCTATTTAAGATCCATTTTTTTGGGCTTTCTTTTTCATAACTCTGTTCCACTCAGTAGTGCACTAAGCCTTAACTTTAATTCACACCTTCTAATAAAAAGTTTATGATGTACATCTCAGCTGTATCCCTCAGACATGCAGTGTGCAATATCTATCACAAACAGTTTCTGCACTTAAAACCACATTTTCTGCACTTGCCAAATATCTCATAAACTGATGTGTTTTTGACCTGTGTGAAATGATATGTGATTGAAATGTTCTCTAGGTAATGCTTTTTAATACAAAATCCCTATGTGTTTCTATCTGAGGTAAAATGATTTTCGTGAAAGGGAAGGTAAGAGTATTTGCTTAACATACAGAGGTTGCAAGTGGAAATTGTGCTAAGGTCTGATTTCCTCAACCTGCTTCACCATGTTTATTCTAAGCTCACAGCTGCACTGACAATGTCAGTGTTATTGTTTGCTTACCTGCTTTATCTGTATGTTTACATGGTAAATTTGTAATCTTTGCACCTGGTCCTTATTTGCTGATTTGCACCAGGGTTACATACACACCTTTAAATATATTTTATCTGTATCATTAATTAATTGATGAAAGATGTTATCCTTTCTGTAGTAGCACCTGTAACAAAAAGCAAATAAGAATATGAAAACTGACTTTTTCCATACACGTCATCCTACATTTACAACAAATAAAACTGACAGAAGGACACATATCTGACAACATATTTCCGAATCTAACTAGCTCTTCTTTCTTTATGTAACGGATGTTTTGTTTTCTAAACATTTTTCCTATAGAGAAAATATTAACTCCTAACATTTTTGAATAAGCTTATAGAAAGTGGTATGGAAAATGCTAGCAATTGAACAGGGGTTACTACAGCTGTTCTTTTTGAAGTGCATGTTCTGACTTTTAGGCTTTTTCTTTTTTGTCCCTGTTGTCTGCTAGCCATTAACTCTCTCATTTCCTGAATGGCCCAATCATTCCTCTTTATCTGAAAGCTCTCCATGGAAGCCATCAGTCAAGCAGCCATCATTTTTTTGTTATGGTCCTGAGTAGGAGACATGTGAAAAGCATTATCACAGGGAACACTCCACCTTCCCCATGTAGGTACATGTTTCTGTACCTGAAAGCTCATTGCAGGAGCATTCAATCAGCCATCATTTTTTTTCTTTATGACTTAAGTCCTCTTCTGAGTGGGAGACATGTGTGAAGCAACATCATATGGGCCACTTCACCTTCGCTGTGAAGGTACATGTTTCTGCACCTGTAGCAAAGTGACTGAGTGAGGCATGTTCACACACCAGGGTAATTTCAATTAACATCACAGCACCTTATGACCAACATTACCCCCATCCATCCCAGGCCATCCTCCCTTGCAGGCTTTTCCAGAGCCTGGGGCAATAATTGAGCTGAGGTGGGCCACAGTCAGGGCTTTATCCCTCTGTATCACATAGGCAACCTTTTAATTTAACTTTATTGGTTAAGGGTGGCTGTTTTGGTGGTGGTGTGTAAATCTACATAAGGAAATCTGACCACCATTCTCTTCACTTTGTAAACTTTGTACTGAAAAATACATTTAAAACAGACCAAATTTTATAAGTACAGCTTATTTTTGGTACTGAATGAAGGTAATCCATATTTATTGAAACATCCAAGGAGAAAAAAAAAATCAAGCAAATCTCAGAAAGAGTTACTACAAGAACTAAACTTCTAAGCTCATGAGTGATGTAGGCACACACGCAAATCCAGTTTTCTAGCCTTTTGGCTACATGTTAGAAGAAGTGTAATCTGAGGAGTGAAACTGCATCCAGTACTACTGTACTATCTGATGCTCAGGAAATGTACATGGGAGTTGCTAGACCAAAGTTTCCTGAATTTCAAAAATCAGTGTACGACTCAGTTGTTATATCTCACAGCATTTTAAAATACAGTGGAGACTGCAGCCACTTCTCAAAACTCCATTTCTTGAGATCTCAATAGATAATGCAGTAAGAGCACACTACATCATGCTCTTGCAAGAAAATAATCTTGTAAGACAGGAGTTCTGCAATGTTTCCTGCTTGTTGTATTTATATCTCTGCAGCTTACCTCACTTTATAACTTAGACCACAGTAGTACAATATTTTACACACTGAGTGGACTGGCTGGGACAGGGATAAACCTAAATAATTTAATGGTAGTGGGTCATATGATTAATGCTTTAATGCAAATAAACAACAGAAATCTTTAAGGTCTTAGCAAGCAGAAGTTTACCGGTTTTGTTTTCTCTCAGCAAGGTATAAAGTAGTTTAGTAAGGGAAGTATTTTATATGTGCAGATCTAGAGTGACTCTTGTAGTACTGGATTTTCAGGTGGAGCTGTGAGACCTGGATGTGCACTGCTAGGAAAGCTGAATATTTATTACCTATTTATATAGCCACACTGGAAGCAAAGCTCTTTTCACCTAAGACTGGACTAGACAGTCAAGAGGAGAAGGTAAACACTTGCACCACACCACACTCAGCACATAGTCCCTCAAAACTTACACCACCAAAACACACACATAGAAACACAAAACACACACCTACATTCACAGAGGCTCTCAGTAAAAACCTGCCCAAGCAACAGGGACCTCCAAAGCAGAAACACAAGCAACCTCCATCCCCCAACACAACCCAAATGACACATAGCCCACAAACTCAGTGTGCTACTCAACTACAGCCCATAAGGCATAACAATGTACCCAACACTCTAGTCATAGGTGACTCTATAGTCAGGCACACTGATGTTCCACTCACCAGGCTAAACAAAGAGAAAGTTACTATCAGCTGCCTGTCGGGTGCCAGGATCCGCCACATAATGCATGTACTCAGGTCACTCCACAACAAGTACAAATATGACTCTGTCATTGTCCATGTTGGTGTGAATGACCTGAGACATACCTCCCTGGACTACATGAAAAGGGACATGGAGGAGCTGTCTGATCTTGTAGCCCAGGCAGGTATGCCCTAGCCCTGAATAGCATCCTGCCATCACTCAGAATGATACTACAGTACAAGAACAAAATGATTGACTTCAACAATTGACTAAGCTTCTGGTGTCATTCTAAGGGGATCCAGTATCTGTCTGCCTGGGATGACATGGTTGATAAACCACAATGCTTTGCCAGAGATGGCCTGCACCTGTCGCCCCTGGGATTCCGGATACTGGCTAAGGCTCTAGCCACCTCATATAGTGCCTTTTTTAGGCAAGGTTCAAATGACAAATTCACCACCGTAACAGGTAAAAGCAAGAAGAATCTGAGGGTATTGCTACTCAATGCTAGAAGTATAAACCTCAAAATGCACTCACTCGAAGCACTCCTTAAAATTGAGAACATCGACATCTGTGCAGTGTCAGAGACCTGGTTCAAGGCTCCAGAGAGTACCCCTGCATTACCAGGCCATAATTCATACCACACCTTTCGGCCACCTAACCTGGACTGAAACACTAAAGGCAGAGGCGTGTCCATATTCATTAAGGATATCCACACCTCCAGGCTAGTTGCTCAGCATAATGCATCCGAGATTATCCAAGTGCAACTAACTTTGGGCAAGGCCACAATCCAAACTGTAGCTTGCTACTGATCCCCCACCATGTCCCAGGATTCCCATTCCTCATTTCTTGATACACTGGAAAATATTAGGGTACAACCTAACACCCTAATAATGGGTGATTTCAACTACCCCACCATTAACTGGGAAAACTACTCATGTACCAACTCTTGTACTCAACGTTTTATGGAATTCATAAATTCCAATGCCTTGGATCAACTTATCCACACCCCCACCAGGGGCAGCAATATCCTAGACCTGGTTATTACCAACATGGGCAACCAGTGCTCCACACCAGAGGTCAAGTCCTCATTGGTCAGATCCGACCACAAGCTAATCACCTTAGACATCCACATCCCTCCCCCACCCCCCATTAGGGAAACCACAGTAAGAAATTTCTCCAAAGTCAACTTCACGCTTCTTAAGACAGAAGTGGCAAACTTCACGACACCCATGCTGACGGACAATAGAGGTATGACTGCTGAATCCTACACAAATGCACTTTATAAGCACTTACATGAGTGCATGGATCGTGCAATTCCTAACAGAACCAAGATGCTATCCTCCAAAAAAAGGAAGCAAATCTGTTGGTTCCCTGCCATAAACGAACTTTACAACAGAAGAAAGAAACTGTTGCAAAAAAGAGTAAAATCCCATGATTGGAGAAACTCCCTGGTCAGCCTCAGTAAGAAGCTGAGATCTCTCATAAAATCCTCCAAAGCTAGTTACGAAAACAAAATCACCACTGACTCTAAAGACAACCACAAAGCATTCTATAGCTATGTCAAGAATCTCAATGGCAACACTCAGATCTGCTCTGAGTTGCAGCACAATGGCACTAAACATACAGAACCAACTGATATTGCCAACATCCTGGCAGATAGGTTCAGTGCTAACTTTACCCCCCTGTCATCCCCTAAAGGGCTCCTCTCTATACCAGAAGAATGCAAAGTTCCTGTAATCACGGCTGCACAGGTAAAAAACACACTATCCAAAGCCAAGAACACAGCATCCATTGGACCTGACAACATCCCAGGCTGTGTTCTACATGAACTACAGAACAAACTGGCACCCCACCTAAAGACCATGTTCAATCATAGCCTCACCTCAGGCTATGTGCCCACTGAATGGTGCATAGTGATGGTTATCCCTCTCCATAAAGGGGGAGCCACCACAGATCCTGGAAACTGCCGCCCCATTAGCTTAACAAGCCTGGTTTGCAAGGCTATGGAATGTATCATCATGGAACTTATAAACAATGACATTGGTAATCTCCAAATTCAGGACCCCACCCAGTTCAGGTTTGTAAAAGGCAGATCATGCCTTCTAAACCCAATAGACTTCTTTGAAGCAGTCACCAAAGCCGTAGATGACTGTAAGGTGGTTCACATAGCCTATCTAGATCTCACCAAGGCTTTCAACACCATCCCCCACTCTGGAATTATAGATAAACTCACTAAATTAGGTGTAAATCCCTATGTCACAAGATGGGTTGCCAACTGGCTCACTGACAGAACCCACGCTGTGAAAGTAGCAGACTCCAAATCCAACTTCAGACCAGTGACAAGTGGAGTACCACAGGGTTCAGTCCTGGGTCCTCTCCTGTTTGGTATCTACTTCTCTGAAGTACAGGCTAACACAGAAGGTCTTTATTAACAAAGTTTGCAGATGACTGCAAACTAGGAGCCATAATCAAAACTCCAAAAGATGTGGACATCCTACAAAAGGGCCTCACTGAGACAGATGCCTGGTGTCAAAGCCATGGCCTCAAGCTCAATGCCAAAAAGTGCATTGTCATCCCTTTTGGTAAAAACTCTGTACCAATGAACTACCACATAGGCGGTAGTCTACTTAACACCAAAAGTGTGATAAGAGACCTTGGGACACAGGCGAACAGTAGTCTCTCCTTTGATAATCACATCATCACAGTAGTCAGGAAATCCTTCTACATGGCACACCTCATCACAAAAGGTTTCTCATCCAGGAAAAAAGAGGTCATTGTTCCCCTCTACTCATCACTCATTAGACCCATTATAGAGTACAATTCCCCTTTTGGTATGTACATCACAAGACATCTACAACAACTGGAAAGGCCGCAGAAATACCTCACAAATATGATTACTGGTCTCAAGCAGATGCCCTACGCAGACAGTCTCAAAAAATTGCAGCTTTACTCCATTGCATATCGCCTACTCAGAGGCGATCTCTGCCTAACACACAAAGCTATGTCAAACCCAAAGCTTTTAGACATACTCCACTTAAAGAAATCTCAATTCCTATGAGCTACATGCTCTAGGGACCTAAACCTTGTCACCACAATAAACAGAACATGCTGGCGGGATAGATTCCTGTCCCAGAGACTTCCCATACTCTGGAACAAACTACCTATCTATATCAAACAAAGCTCCTCTTTAGCACTCTTCAAGAAAAATCTTGATGATTGGATGGGAGATAGGAAATTCACTCCGGGGATCACTTCTGTGGCTCTACTCAGCAGTGGCACTGGAAAATAATTTTCTTGGGTGGCGAAAGCCAGGGTACCTTTTGGCTAGGCTTATATAGGCCCTAGGGCCAATAGCCTAGTACCTACCTATGAACCTTCAGTTTTATTTTATTTATTTTTACATACAGTGATTTCATGGGTTTCTATTAGCTGTCCTGTAAAATTAGCTAGAAATTAAACCTTCTTGTGACTTCAAGTTTTCTTCCAAGTGTGTGTTGCTGTACTGGATGCCATTGTATAGCTGTCTGACCTGGGTGTTGACTGCTATAGAAACCACATTACTTCCATTTTAGTTTTTATTTTAATTGTTTTGAATTTCTGGTGGTTTCACTGTGGGTGCAGGGCTCTGTAAGTTGTTTTAATGGATCAGTTATAAGCTTCAGTACAATAACAACACTCCCTTTATGCCAGGGCTTAGCTGCTATAACACCTTTAGGTCTCTGGGTAACATGGGTAAGTATATGTGCTTGTCTGAAACACCATCATGGGTTCATAGTGATTTCGCATCAAATTACTCATGACCCTATGGACCTCCTGGAGATCAAAATTACTCCCAGGAAAATCAAGCTATTGCTTCATTATTTGCTATGAATCCCTATCAATGTCCTTGAAAGATAATGGAAAGTAGCTCAACACCATTGAAGGTTTTAATATCACACCAAACATATTCTTAATAAGAGACTTCAGTTACCCAAGCATTAACTGATATGGGATGGTTTCATCTCTAAAAATGGATATACTCTGCATTTTCTATACTTGTTTAATATCAGTGAATCTACCCACTAGTGGCTATAATACTGACAACCTGTTCCTTAGTAACCTAGCCTCATCTGTACCCTCTGCATCTCCTCTTCCCTGGATAAATGTGGATAAATGTGACCACAAATCAGTCATTTTCTCTGTCAGACCTATTGGTACACCCAACCACTAAACAAGACTTTCTTCAGGAGCTTCTCTGAACTCACCTATAAAGCCAATATATTAACATCCACGTTTAGTGTTAACTTTAAACCACTCAATCATATCATTACCCACCACTATCCTTTAAAATGTAGTTCCCCTAAAATCACTTTGGAAAAGTTTTAGACTCTCTAGTAAAAGCTAAAAACTAATACTTTCATGAGACCAGACAATATACAGGCTGCCTTCTCATCAGTACCAAGTATGCCACTATCCAAGCTCTACTTAAACTGTTCACCCCAGCCTGTCCACAGGGTTACTGCTTGATGCCTGGAAAACAGCTACTGTGATGTCCTGGCATAAGGGTAGTCTATCTTGAGACCTGGGCAATTATAGGCCTGTCAGCCTTATATGCTAAATCATGGAACATAGCATTGCAGAATTCAGTTATGCAGGTGTAGGCATCACAACTAATTTAGGCTCCACTTAGTATGGTTTTAAGAAACACAGGTCTTGTTTCCTTCACCTAGTAAGTTTCTTTGAAAAGGTTACAGACTGTGGACAGTGGTCATAGGTTCATAGGTGTATACTAGGCTAACTAGTATAGGTTCACTCCATAAACATTGCTTGTCTTAACCTGGTCAGTCCTTTGGACACTATCTCCCATGTTGGTATTATTGAAAAATTGGACATAATTAATGTAATCCCCTACATTGTTCACTGGAGTGCAAATTGGCTATCCAACAGATCACACGTTGTGAAAGTTGCTGGTTCCTTTCTCTGAGCATAAAACTGTAACTAGTGGGTTGCCACAGTGATTAGCATTGGGTGTTGTCATTTATTTTGCAGACATATAAGCCATGATCCCAGAAGTATGGTTAACTAAGTTTGCTGCTGGCTTCACGTTGGACATATTATACACTCATCCACTGATACTAAACAACTCCAGCCTCAAGCTAAATACAAAAACATGTAACATAACGTCAGCAAAAAAGCAGCTTCCACCTCAGATGTTATAAATGGTACTGTAATAAAGACAGGTATAGCTTAGGAGACCTGAATACTTAAGTGTACAACTCTCCCTCATTCAATAATCATGTTTCCAAAATAATCAGAAAATCTTTCCCTCTGGTAACTTAATTTCCAAGGGAATATCTTCAAGACCCAAAGAGGTCATCCTACTAATGTACTCTTCTCCTACTGTAGACCAATTATCAAATGCAATGCTTTATTTTTAGTAAGTACAATGCAAGCATGTTGCATAGCTGGAAAGGCCCCCAAAATATAGACAAAATTAAAGGGTTTCCATCCTTCAGCTACCCCAATAGATAGATATGACTCTCCTTATACTCAGAAGCCAGCCAGCTACTCCAAGTTGATCTATTTCTCACTTTTCAAATCATGAAAGACTAAAATCATTTTTGATTTTCTATTTCCCTGAAAAATCTATGACTATATAATTACCCAAACAAGAGATGTAAATCTGTACCATCAAATAAGCAAGACTTGTTGGAGGGATACACTAGCTCAGTGTATTCTCAGCTTATGCAATAACGTACCACTACAAGTCAAACAAAGTATTACTTTTGCTACTAGTTTTTATGACTGGATGGGGAGATTCAAATTTACACCAGGGTTATCATATAGCCCAGATCCTTAGGAAGATGAGCACTACTAATTGTGTGAAAAGGGAGGCAGGTGGCAACTTTTTAGTGCCTCTGTAATAACTTGACTGGTATTTTCCTATGTTTTTCTGTTTCTAGTGAGAGGATGTGAGCTCACTAGTGACCCAAAGCCTAGACGCTTTACATGTTCTGGCATTAAATGCGTTCAATGTTATTTGGCTAACAATAAATAATTCAATTATTCTTGCAACAATTTAAAAAACCCAGTGCTCTTATGTTAACTACTCTACCCATATAAATGGGTATATTATGCCCCTGCACTGGTCAGCAATGGATTAATGGTTACATTAAGGGGGTTACCATTAATATATTTTGTAATTGTGATCAAAGCCTAATATATTAGGTAACAGACTAGCAGAGTTGTTTACATCTCAGATATATTAAAATGTTACTTTAATTTATCAGATTGAATTGAATTTGATTATTCGTTTTGGCTTGGATTCAGTATCCAATACATTATAGTACTGATCAACTGTTACTGGAATTGGTCTGTAATTATAGCATAATACTGACTCGCTGTAATAGTGTTTTATAGATTACATGATGAAAGGAAGGGAAGGGGAACATTTTTATCAAATTATTTTAAACTACTTGTAAATGTTGCTGGGATTTTCACTTTACTCCTATATTATCCCTACTATTACAATGCTATTTTGTTTTTACATTGTCATACATTATGTTCAGGATGGCTTTTTTTTTTTTTTGTTTACACTTTTGGTTTTTTTTTTTCATTCTGTTTCCATTATGGAAGAAATGTTTACATTTTATTTTAAATATCTTCTTACTAGACAATATCTAAGACAATTTGATAAGTGTAAAATGTACATTACTAATCATGATATCCTAAGCACAGATATGGAGATTTGCAAGAAGTGCCAAGATCTTGTTAAATTGTTTGAATTGGTAAAACTACAGAATTATTTTTGACATATTTGCTCAGGTGGACAAGAATTTTAATATATACTACCTTACTGAAAATACTATGGTAGACATCCATATTATTTATAAGTTCAACATCTAGGACCAAGCAATGGGTCCAAAGGGTTTGTAATACATGTTCTTCTTAAAGAAAAGTTAATAAAAGTGTACCAGGGGTCTCTGTATTGATGCACTTTTATTCAGCATCTCTATGACTATCTTTCATAACATAGTTGGAATATGACAAAATAATGTCAATCTTAATGCTAGTGTGGTCCAATAGTCAGAATTGGAAGAAAAACAAATTGCATGGAATCAGGTATAAACAAGATAAGCACTTTCATAGGTTCATAGGTTCATAGGTAGGTACTAGGCTATCTGCCCAAAGGCATTTATAAGCCTAGCCAGAATGTGTTGGCTTTTGCCACCCCATTAGATTAGTTCCCCTGTGCCTCTGTCCAGCAGAGCCACTTAAGTGATCCCTGGGGTAAACTTTCTGTTTCCCATCCACTCATCAAGGTTTCTCTTGAAGAGTGTTAGTGAGGAGCTCTGTCTAATGTAGATTGGAATCTTGTTCCAGAACATGGGAAGTCTCTGGGACAGGAATCTATCCCTCCAGCACATCCTATTTATTGTTGTGATGAGGTTTAGATCTCTAGAATGTATGACTCGAGGGGATATGGTTTTCTTTTGGTGGAGCATGTCCATCAATTCTGGGTTGGACATGGCCTTGTATGTCAGGCAGAGATCACCTCTGAGTAGACGGTATGCGACCAAGTACAGCTGGAGTTTCTTCAGTCGAGCTGCATAGGGCATCTGTTTGAGGCCAGTGATCCTCTTGGTGAGGTACTTCTGTGGTCTTTCCAGCTGTTGCAGGTGTCTTGTAAGGTACATCCCAAATGAGACGTTGTACTCTATGATGGGTCTGATGAGTGATGCATAGAGGGGCACAATGACCTCTTTTGATCTGGATGCAAACCCTTTTGTGATTAGGTGGGCCACATAGAAGGATTTTCTAACCACTTTGGCAACATGATTATCAAAGGAGAGATTACTATCTACTTGGGTCCCCAGATCCCTTATTACATCTTCCATATTTAGGGGGCTACCACCTATGTGGTAGTTGGTGGGTACTTTGTTTTTTTCCAAAGGGGATGACTATGCACTTTTTGGCATTTAGCTTGAGGCCATGGTTTTGACACCAGGCATCTGTCTCAGTGAGACCCTTTTGGAGAATGTCTGTGTCAGCCAGAGAGTCAATTATAGCCCCTAGTTTGCAGTCATCTGCGAACTTGGTCAGCCCATAGTCCTCCTGTGCTTGCCTGTACCTCTGAGAAGTATATGCCGAACAGGAGGGGTCCTAGGACTGATCCCTGGGGAATGCCACTTGTAACCAGTTTAGAGTCAGACCTAGCTCCTGCAACTCCTACCATGTGGGTTCTGTCCATGAGCCAGTTGGCAACCCATCTTGTGGTGTAGGGGTTTATGCTCAGGCTGGTGAGCTTGTCTATAATACTAGAATGGGGAATGGTACTGAAGGCCTTTGCGAGGTCTAGGTAGGCTGTGTGGACCACCTTTCCCTCATATATAGCATTGGTAACTGTCTCAAAGAAGTCCACCAAGATTAGGAGGCATGATCTGCCTTTAACAAAGCCGAACTGGGTAGGGTCCAGTGTTTGGAGGTTTCCAATGTCTCTGTTAATGAGATCCATGATGATGCATTCCATAACCTTGCAGACCAAGCTAGTTAGGCTTATAGGGCGATAGTTCCCAGGATCTGTTGTAGCTCCACCTTTGTGGAGTGGAATAACCATTGCTGTGCACCACTCTATGGGCACGTAGCCTGTGGAGAGGCTGAGTGTGAACAGTGTGTTTAGATGAGGGGTTAGTTCATCTTTGAGCTCATGTAGGATGCAGCCTAGGACACCGTCTGGTCCCATTGATGCTGCGTTTTTGGCTTTGGAGAGGGCTGTTTTAACCTGTGTGTTTGTGATTTCAGGGGCACTACATTCTTCTGGTATGGTTATGGGCCCTTTTGGGGGTGGGGGGTGAAGTTTGCACTGAACCTGTCTGCCAGGATGTTGGCGATATCAGTCAGTTCAGTGTATTTTGTGCCATTCTGCACTAATTCTGAGCAGATCTGAGAACCACCACTTAGATTCTTGACATAGCTAAAGAATGCCTTGTGGTTATCTTTGGAGTCCATGGCAATTTTTCTTTTGAAGCTAGCCTTGGATGATTTTATGAGGGATTGTAGTTTCTTGTTGATACTGATCAGGGATGTCTTCCCTTCTTGAGATTTTGCTCTTTTCTGTTCTAGTTTCCTCCTTCTGTTGTATAGCTTGTTTATGGCAGGGGTCCACCAGGCTGGTTTCCTTTTCTTGGAGAAGTGAGTCTTGGTTTTGCTTGGGATAGCACGATCCATGCATTCTTGTAAGTGCCCATAGAGTGCATTAGTAAAGGATTTTGCAGTTGGGGCAGCATTATCCTTTAGCATGGGGGATTTGAAACTTTCCACCTTGGTCTTAAGTAATGTAAAGTTTGCTTTTGAAAAGTTTTTCATGGTGGTTTCTTTGACCTGGTGTGGGGGCGGAATATGGATATCCAGAGTGATTAGTTTATGGTCAGATCTAACCAGTGAGGAGTTGACCTCCGGTGTGGAACACCGGTGGCCCATGTTGGTGATGACCAGGTCCAATACATTGTCACCTCTGGTGAGGGTGTTGACCAGTTGACCCAGGGTGTTTGAGTTTATAAATTCTAGGAAATGTTGGGCAAGGGAGTTAGTAGGAGTAGTTCTCCCAGTTAATGTTTGGGTAATTGAAATCACCCAATATTAGGGTGTTTGGTAGGACCTTTATGTTTTCTAGTGTTTCCAGAAATGGGGAATGGGGGTCCTGGGACATGGTGGGTGATCTGTAGGAAGCTACAATTTGAATTGAAGTTCTGCCTGTTGTTAGTTGCACGTGAATGATCTCTGAAGCATCGTGCTGTGCCACTAACCTGTAGGTGGATATCCTTGATGAATATGGATATGTCCCCACCTTTTGTATTTCAGTCCGGGTTTTATGGCCGAAATGTATGGCATGAGATGTAGCCTGGTAGTGCTGGGGTGCTCTCTGGAGCCTTAAAGCAGGTTTCTGTTACTGCACATATATCGATTTTCTCCATACTGAGGAGTGCCTCGAATGCGTGCATTTTGAGGTTTAGACTTCTGGCATTGAGTAGCATTACCCTCAGTTTTTTGTTACTTGTGCTATTTATGGCAGTGGGTTTGTCTTTTGAGCCTTGCCTAAAAAAGGCAAAATGGAGGTGGCAAGATCCTTGGTCAGTATTCGAAAGCCTAAGGGTGACAGGTGCAATCCGTCTCAAACGAAGCAGTGTGGCTTGTCAAGCATGTCATCCCAGGCTGATAGACACTGGATCCCCTTTGAATGACACCAGAAGCTTAGCCAATTGTTGAAATTGATAATTTTTTTTCTTTATACCATGGTATCATGCTTGGTGAGGGCAGGATGCTACTCAGGGTCAGGGTCATACCGGCCTGGGTTATGTGATCAGGGAGTTCTCCCATGCCTCTTTTCATGTAGTCCAGAGAGGTATGGCTCAGGTCATTCACACCAACATGGACAATGACAGAGTCATGTTTGTACTTGTTCTGGAGTGACCTGAGTGCTTGTGTTATGTGGCGGATCTTGGCACCTGACAGGCAGATAGCAGTAACCTTCTCCTTGTTCAGCCTAGTGAGTGGGACGTCAGTGTGCCTGACAATAGACTCACTTATTACTAGTGTGTTGGGTATGTTATTTTGCCTTAAGAGCTGTGATTGCGTGGCACACTGGTTTTGTGAAGTATGTGTTTCATGGTTTGTGTTGGGGGTGAGGTTGCTTGGATGTCTGCTTTGGAGGTTTCTGTTGCTTTTGCAGATTTTTATTTAGAGTATGTTTTTGTGTATTTATGTGTGTTTTTTGCCAGTACTGGTTTCATAGGTCTATGTGAGACTGGTGGTGTGATGCAAGCAATTCCCTTCTCCTCTTGACTGTCTGGTCCAGTCTTGGGTTGAGAGAGCTGAATCTCCAGTTTGGCTGTATAATTTCATCTCTTGCATGTATTAGTGTTTGGTGGTAGGAGGAGAGGGTTGTCTGTGTACATGTGGCAGTTGTAACATTGCCTCAAAATTCCCAGATTCACCAGTTGGACCAGAGAGTATACCTGAAACTGCCCTTTGGACATGCTTGGATAAGTACAGTGAGCTGTTTTACTGACTGGCTGGTAAGGTCGAATGGAGAGCCTTGTCCTTCTCAACAGTATAGGGGGGTCTAGTGCTAAGGTTTATTAGTGCTTGCTATGAGTTTTGAGCAAGTGCCGGGCTGAGAAGTGAATGGTTTGAGTGCTTAAGTTGAAAGTTTGTCTAGTTCCAAGGAAAAAATTGAAGAGTAGACTTTGTGGAGCCGGGAATAGTTATACCCTAGCTAAATGGTGCTGCCCGGCGTGCAAAACCGCGCTAATGTGGGTTTTATAGCAGGGAAATGACAGAGATAGAAATTAGCCCAAAATGGCCAGTAAACTACTAATTTCTGGGCTGAAACTACTCCTCCAGGGACAGATAGGCTGCTCAAAGCTCCCCTCTCTCACAAGTGAACAGAGAAACTTCCTTATATCCAAGTAAGTTATGGGTAAACACAGAAACTTGTAACACAGCCCTGAATTCAGCACTAACCTGAAAACTGGACTATACTAGCTTAGAAAGGCAGGAAAACAAGTATATATATATATATATATATATATATATATATATATATATATATATATTCAGAAAATAAAGCAGATACAATCAAAAAAACACTTTAAATGCACACAAATGGCTGTTATACTTGAGTGTATAGCCTACAGCAGTTAAACAGGTAATTTAAACACAAAAACAACTTTGTTAAAGTGCAGGCAGTAAAATAATGCTTTTTCCAGTAGAGACTTCATCAGATAGAACTAATAAGAAAAGGCAAACAATACAATGATAAAAATTCCTTTCACCTAATTAATGGTTTACACACACACGCACACACACACACACACATATATATATATATATATATATATATATATATATATATATATATATATATATATATATATATATATCTTCTTCTTCTTCTTTTGGCTTTTCTCAGTTAGGGGTCACCACATCAGATCACCTGTCCGCTCATGATTGGCAGTAGAGTTTTTACGGTGTCGAGTTGCCAGCCCGGCGCCCAACCTTCCATGGAAGGCACACACACACACTCATGCTTAGGGCCAATTTAGAGTGTCCAATCCACCTACAGCATGTTTGGGATATATATATATATATATATATATATATATATATATATATATATATATATATATATATATATATATATATATAGATAGATAGATAGATATATATAAATATCAAACAGAATCTCAATAGAATCTCAATATGGATCATTCAGTAAAGCAAACGGAATTGGTACTATGGTCTAAAATGCCAAATTTCATTAAAACCATTGCTTTTCCCCATGTTCAAGCAGTCAACATTTAATGTTTTGAGGCATTTTTTTAAAAAATGGAAAATCTGCGTGTCTTCCTATGTTCCTGCTCAAGTGTCACGTCACTGAGCATAATTTGCCTATCTGCACTGTGCCTGCCCTTACTAAATAGGACATCAAATTTACTTCT